>NC_142290.1:3537228-3685724 GCF_965620075.1 Prunus avium | reverse complement strand
AAAAGCAGTGTGATTTGTAGAGAAAACCTTTGGCTTAATAGGGAGAGAAAGAAGCGGTGAGATGTGTTTCTTGATGGAGTTGCCACGTTTGGATGGCCATGCAGCATTGCTGCAAGCACACTTGTTACACGTTCCCTATTTCTCTCAGTAAATCAATCCTCGCTCTAACTCTAGCAAGCGGGCTAGAATGAGGGGCGGATAGCCTTTCGATCAATCAAACGGTATAACTTTAGTGATATATATATATATCATTATGTTACAACCGGGTTGCAAGCAATTACCTGTTTCTGAATAACCCACAAATAAGTCCAAACCCAAATACGCTCTCTTTGGCTCTATCTCACTTCCGATGGTTGCCCTTAGCTCTTGTACCCTAAGATAAGATTTATTTCTTTTTTATACAAAGAAGGGGGAATTCAACGTATCGGATGCAATGAACTAGAAGTCTCTTGCAGATGAATTTATTAATAAAGGCAGTTTAGTTTATCTTCAAAATTTTATGATTTGGAACTACATTTTTCTGTTCCCCTAACAATTATAGATGTTGAAGAACTTGGAGATTGGATGAAGACTTGGCTTGCCCAACATCCTATGTTTGAAGTTCTCACAAATAAAGAGCTTGGTTTTTGAAATCTTTCATAAACAAATAAATCCTATGTTGGACTTAGGGATGGCAAAAATTCCCTACTACAACCCAAACTTGAAAAATCCCTGACGGGTATGGGGAGGGGATGGTATTGGCATCCCCATCCCCGAACTCGACCCTAAAATATATATGTTTATATTTAAATAAATAAATATATAATTATAATATTTATGTTTAACCCTAAGTTAACCTCTCTCTCCTAATCTTCTTTGGAATTTCGTATTAAAGTGATTTTGAATAGTTGAGTTGAACTTTATAGTTAATTTGGATGTGTTAAATGATAAATTAATATGAAACTTCATGTTAAAATGTATGATAAATTTATTTTTTTTTATGCAAAAAAAATCGGGGATTCGGGGCGGGTATGGGGCCCCGACGGGGACGGGGACAGTGATTCCCCGAAACCTATTAAACAGGGATGGGTTCGGGGACGGGGTCAGGGATGGAGAGCGGGGACGGGGATGGTATTGTCATACCCGGCCCGTACCCGACCCGTTGCCATCCCTAATTGGACTTGTATCTTATTATTGCCCGCTCCAAAGGCCATATATAAGACCCTCACTATAAAATTCTTGTCCTTAAGAAACACGCCTCAGGTAAATCAACCCAAATCAGCAACAATAAATAAGGATTACACTTGTCTGTTCCTGGGAATTATCTCACGCACCTCAGGTCAAACAACTAATTGACTTGATGTGCCTCCTAACGGATCTTAACACACCCAATTTGATTTCAAAATGTGGACTCGCAACGAAAAATCAGCCAGGATATAATCTTGTATAAACCAACCTCCGCCTCAAGGAGAAGGTATCTGTTCCTTGAAACTAAAAAGCCCCACTTTACTCATTGCCCATGACTAACTTTGGCATTAGAGACTCTTTGGCTCACACTAGTGTGTCTGAGGGTTAACTTTGTCTCTTTCTTCTTAGTTTGAAGACACAAAAGTCCTTTAAAACTGCCGAAGGGATTCATTGCCCACATTAATGCTATGGTTTTTATTTTTATTTTTTAAAAATTTGGCTATCACCTGTCCAAATGAATTAGAATATCGCTTGACTTCTCAGTATTGCAAAAATATCATATCTTTTCTCAGGAAAATATGACTTCGTTTTCCATGACTCCTCCAATCCAAGAGTTGGTTCCTTAACCTCATAAACCACTTCCATCGAAAGCCAATCTTGTAAATAGCAAACCTTTACATCAAAGGAGAATTACCAAAATATGAGTTGTCGGTGAATTTACAGATTGGACCACAGAAATCTAGGATCTTGTTCATAGAATTTCAAACCAAAAATTGACTAAGATTTACAAGATATTTTTTTTCTCCAGAAACGAAAATTGAATGGCAATAACTCAAATGTGGTTCAAGATGTCTGTGAACTATCAATAATGTCGCGCCCTTAACTGGAAAGGTCTCTTTTCTCTCTGCTCTTTGCTATCACTATCTTGCAAAACTTCACATCAACTATTTAAGTCGAAACTGACTGCAGATTCAACAAGAAAACAAGTCTCAATGAACATGAAAATGATAGGTACCGAGAACCAGAAAGGGAAATAAAGCAGAAAGAGAAACGATTCTTCATTCATGCCTTTTCTGAACCACTTTTCTTTATAAAAAAAAAAGACCATTCTACAAACAAGCTTCCATATTCCCTACTACAACAAGATTCTGTAATTACATACAAGGAACTAACAGTGCGCATGCTCAATAAGTGTACTTCACGAGATAGAATCCTTCCCTTTGTTTTGCGCCAACGATCCAAAATCTTTAGGTGGCCATATCTAATGACAAAAAGATCAAAAATAAGAAATCTTAGTATTCTAGTAGTAGAAAATAGAAATACCCAAAAGACAGTTCATTGTTCACATCCATTGGACTTCAGTTCTACCAGTAAAAATACATATTCTCAATCTTCCCTGGGAAAAACATAACAGCATGTATCTCATCGCTTGTAAATTTTTACCACATATTCATTACTATTTGAACTTCTATCGAACTACACATCATACATTCTTTCCCAAACCCACTAATCATACCACTTATAAATTCAAAGGCATATCCTTTTAACAATTCCACTTGTAAACCAACATAGATGTGTTCCTTTATGCTTAGCGATTCTATCTAAAACCAACGTAAAAGGATGTATATGCAAATAATTCAAATTGAGGTACAAGAAGAAGAGATTCTCACCCTCCAAAAGACTCTGCCTTGTAGAAGGCCATAAGGAACCGCCCCGAATTTTCTTGAATCATTTGACTCATAGATGTTTTCTCCCTCTATCCAAACATGCCCCTTAGGAACCTAGTAGCACCAACAACAACAACAACAATATAATCTCCTAAATCCCAAAACAACAAAAACGCAAACTTTCAAACCCAAAAACCCAGAGCCCAAAACAAAACCAACACTACAAGCTTAAAGTGGAACATCATACCACAACAGTCTCAGACTTGTCACTGTTATTAGGGTCGACAACATATGTAACAGACTGGCCTTCCATGGCTATCAAGCGCTTGGTCATGAACTTCCAAGGAACCTCAGGGGACTGCACGAGTACAATGTCCCCAACACCCAGTTTGTCGAACTGGGTCGAGATGCGTTCAGCCAAGCACAAATTACCGGCCAGGCCAAGGGTTGGGAGCATGCTGGGACCGTAGGACTGTATACACAGAATCACAACCCATTTCATTTCCCGCTGGTAATATTTTTACCTCAGCTCATTGAATTTAAATACCAAAAAAATTAAAAAAATTAAAAAACAAGAGAATTGTCTAAGAATGAGAGAGTGGTGTGATTAGAACTTACCAGAGTGAGGGTGAAAAGGTATGTCTTGGTGACTTGGAGGCAGCAGAAGAACTTTACCAGTCGTGGAAGGACGTCGCTTACGTCTCTCCCTGCGTTTTTAAATGCCTCCGAAGCCAAAAACTCCCTTATGTATCTCGACGCCATGGGAGAGTACAGAGCATATACAGACAGTTGGGGGAGAGAGAGGGAAGTCGTATAATCTTTGAGATGGATAACAAGTATATACGTTAACATGACACCTACCATTAGTTTGGGCCTTCTTTACCTCAATTTTTTGGGGATGATGCTACTGTTCAATTTTTAATCGATTCAGCTGGTTGTTGGAATTTAGATTTACTTTCTGCAGTTTTTTGGGAAGAAGAAGTTGCTGCTATTTTGTTCATTCCTTTGGTACCAAATTCTTCAGATAGGCTAATTTGGCATTATGCTGTGAATGGGAAATATAGTGTCAAAAGTGGTTATTGGCTATCTCAAAGTTTAATTTCGAGACAACAGGGAGATGTAAGTGGGTCAGATTATTCAGTGGATTTGTTATGGTCATCTATCTGGTCCTTGCGAGTTCCAAATAAATTGAAGGTGTTCTTATGGAGAGCGGTACATGACATTATTCCATGTAAGGTGAACCTTTTTAAGCGTCAAATTGTTCTGGATTCACTTTGTTTTAGATGCTCTCAACAGCCTGAAACTGTTATACATGCTCTTTGGTTTTGTCGATTGTCAAGGGAGGTTTGGCAGCATTCGCCTATTCATGATTTGACTATTCCCCTACAGGTTGGTACTTTTAAGGAGTTATACCGATATATTACCTCAGTTTTGACTAATGACGAGTTAGTCTTCTTTGTTTTTTTGAGTTGGGGATTATGGAGCTCTCGTAATGATTTTTTACATTCTGGCCGAAGTACTTCACATCTTTGTCTTTTGGCTCGCACTCGAAAGCTTGTTTTGGAGTATCAACGGGCTATTATTTTATGACCATCTCGTGTTCCAGCAAATAATCATATGCG
Source organism: Prunus avium (assembly GCF_965620075.1). Taxonomy (NCBI): domain Eukaryota; kingdom Viridiplantae; phylum Streptophyta; class Magnoliopsida; order Rosales; family Rosaceae; genus Prunus; species Prunus avium. Next base: position 3,681,268 of record NC_142290.1, on the reverse strand, counting down.
GCATTGGTCTCCACCTACTGGTAGTTTTGTGAAGATAAATGTTGATGGTGCTGTCAATTTGCTGTTTGGATTTAGGGGTTTGGGAGTTGTGATACGGAATAATATGGGTGATTTAATGATGGCTGGCTATAAAGGTCTTCACGGCATGTTTTCTCCTAAAGCTACTGAACTTTATGCAGCAATTTTGGGATTACAGATTGCACGTCAACTGGGACATCTTTCTGTCATTTTGGAAATGGATGCAAAGGAGATTATTCTGAATCTTCAATCTTTTGAGGAAAGCTGGTCGGTGGAGGGTGTTTTAGTCGATGAAGTCAAGGGCCTTTTTAATCATTTTACTCATATTTCCTGTCAATTTGCTCCTCGGGAATGTAATCAGGTTGCTCATCTATTGGCTAAGCAGGCACTTCTGACTCAGGATTTCAAAGTTTGGTTAGAGGATGGTCCTTTATGGATTTCTGATGTTTTGGCCAGTGACAAATTATTTTCTTAATTATTTTCTGTTGGATGTGATGTAGTGGTACTCTTTTTCCTTGACCGGATTTTCCCCATTTGGGGGTTTTTAAAGGCAAGGTTTTAATGAGGCCACATTTGTTACATTACTAAGGTCCAGTTTTCCTTTGTACTATGACATTGTTGATTCAATGAAGTTATCTTACTTTGATCAAAAAAAAAAAAAAAAGATAACAAAATGAAAACTAGTGATGGAATGGTACATAAAATGAAAACTAAAACTTAAAACAATTTCCAATATTTTTTTTCAAGTTTTTCATACATTCTCCATTTCCCGGTCCTCCTGCTCTCTTTCCTCTTCACTACCTCCTCCCTTCTCCCTATCTCATTTCCCGCACATGATTTTCTCTCTCGACCTTTAACTTAAAATTAATAACTAAATAAATAAAACTCATAGCAGAAAGCAAAATGGTTGCAAAGCAGCCCTGACATCCATTACAACATATCACATCCACTGAAAAACTGAGAGAAGTCTCTTCCCTTCAAGCATAACATTAATTGCATCCATATCAGCTTCAAATTAGGAAGCCCTAATAGTACAACAAAACAGAAAAATTTAAACAGTCGGATGAAAACTTTTGATCAGGATTTAGAAAAGACCAAAACTACAATAATCAACAATTAAAGGCCTAAAATTATGAATTAAATAACCTTGCCTAAAGTTTTCAACCAGTCTCGGCACTTTTAACAGAAGCAGTCAGCTTTTCCAGAAGAAAGATTAGTTAGCAATACCAAATAGCCCCCTAACCTACACAAATCATATTCTGTTGTACCTCCATAACATCTAAATTCTAATTAATTACATATGAAAATAGCAAAAGACAAAAAAAGGTAAAAAGTTTTACTACCCAGTTGTATCAATCAAATAATTAACTGAAAAAATGGAATTCGCAAAGAATTGTATTTTACATATGATTAACAGAAATTGAAAAAGAAGCTGACCTTGGATCTGGCAGTCAATTGAGTGCAAATAGCAATTACAGCGACTGCAATCTGAATTTTAGGGTTTCAGACGAAAACAATGACGTCTCTGCTCCATGCAAGCCTTTTTCGAGTGCTACTACCACTTTATATTGAATCCATTCCACTTTCCAGAAATACAAGGGCATTATTCGGCATAAGTTGCTATTTAATCATGTAGCTAACTTGCTCCCAACCTCAAGAGCTTTACACAGATGCTGATATAGTCCTCAGTGGTTGTAAGAATATCTTTGTAGCAGAGTCGATGATTGTAGACTAGGCAAAGCAAGTATATATTTGCTTCTATTCACAAGCCTCAAACAGAAATATCTAATTACTTTTGCCATAACTAGAACCATAACCAATTGATACATAATGCTAAATTCAGCTTTTATAAAGCCATCAACCAGATGCTAGAGCAACTTTTCATCAAATTCAAAACAGATTTTACAACAAAACAATATTACGAGACACAAATGAATGATTCAGACAGTGACATTAAATTTTTAAACCAATGCCAGACAAAGGTCCCCAAGAGACGAGCACACACAACCAGAAACTACAATTAAAACTTAGGAAAATTCAATTATGAGCAGAGAAAAATCCTTTACTAGAAACTAATTATGCTTGAACTTAGTTACAACTTACATTGAAATCAAAATTCCATTATGAGAAGTACTGCAGGAAACAAAGAGCATGATATTTGCTTACAGATAAAGAATAGAATCCAAAATCAAAACCAACTACAAGTGTGTTTCATTATTATTCTTATTATTATTTACCAAGCAACAACCGAAAAAGCAGAATTTTCACCCACTTTATATCACAACCTCTTGGTTTGGGTCTTCCCTGGTAGCAAAGAAATTGTAGATTGACAATTGTATGCATTTGTATGTTGCCAACTGTATTTCTAATAACTAATTACTAATTAGTTTAATGGTATTTTTCTTTCTAATGTTGGAAGGGATTTTAAGTTTGAATCTTCCCAGATTTGAACCTTACATATGACACTCTAGCAATATCATAAAATTTATCATGAAAACAATGCCTGCCCAAAAGCTTTCCTAGAGTTTATTATAAAATTTATTATGAAAACAATGACACTCTTCCCTGATTTGAACCTTACATATGACACTCTCTAGCAATTTCATAAATTTTATTATGAAAACAATGCCTGCCCAAAAGCTTTCCTAGAGTTTATTATAAAATTTATTATGAAAACAATGACACTCTTCCCTGATTTGAACCTTACATATGACACTCTCTAGCAATTTCATAAATTTTATTATGAAAACAATGCCTGCCCAAAAGCTTTCCTAGAGTTTATTATAAAATTTATTATGAAAACAATGACACTCTTCCCTGATTTGAACCTTACATATGACACTCTCTAGCAATTTCATAAATTGGAAACATAGTAGGCTTCATAAGCCTAAGGCTAGGGGCATTGAGATCAAGTTTTTATTGTTGTCATCAGTCATCACCAACTCTTGTGGTCAAGTAGTTTTCTCCCTCTAAATCTCATTTTTAAAGCCAACTCAAGACAAATAAAGTCCCCTAAATATAGGCCAAAGTTGTAAACAAAGATCACAAGGAACAGACTTGGATCACATTTTCCATTCATGACTTAGTTCCTTACACCATGAGAATAAATTCCCTACATCAATCTTTTCAGTTGAACAAAACCTTTTGGTATGTATGTACATGACAGTCTATATCAAAATTAAAATAAAAAGGAATGAAACGAAAAGAAATGTTACAAAGCACACCTCCAATGGTATATATATATACAGTAAAGCCTGTCATTTTTATACACACACAAGTTAGCTTTCAATTACAAAAACTAAGCAATTACACTGACTAGTAGTTTGCTGAGTTTGAATATGAATAATTTTCAGAAAACATTCAAGCCTATCCAAATCACCAATTCAACAAAACCCACACAAATCCAATACTGAAACGCATCTTCTTCTGTATTTTTTTTCGCAAACAAACAACCCACAAGGTAAAACCATATGAATACCATAAGATTTTCCAAAGCATAACCCAGTATCAAATGTTGATGCTAAAAAGTGGTTGGGCACTTTCGGGCTCAACTTAGTGATATTGGGCCTTCGGAATGCTTTGGGCCTCGGTAGAGCGTGGGATCTGCAAGATGAGCAAACGCTCGGTAAGACCTAGGGCACCGGTGTGGTACCGGCCGAAGGCTCTCCGATGCTTAAGTAAGTTCGGATTTAGTAAGTTAAACTGACATATTAATAGGCTTGTATGCCGTGAGTTCTAATTATCTCTATTTTAGGATAGTTGTCCTCCTTTATAGGCCTTGGGAGGTGTGCATATTGTTTAGAATTTCGATGTGGGACTGTGGACGTCCGCTGTGAGCATGTCGCGTGTCCCGGAGAAGGGAGTTGCCCTAATGGACGGATCGGTAGGCTAGGTGCCGAAGGCAGTCGTGACCAGGTTCGATTTCATCCAAGTGTCTTGTTCTTATTGGCTGTTCATTTTGGTATGAACATCAAATAATAATAAAAATAATGATTAAGAAAAAATAAAGGGTAGCAAAACCAGATGTCTCTCATACCTGGAAGTACCAAAAAGCAGAAAAAACGATACATCACATACCTGGAAGTACCAAAAAACAGAAAAAACGATGAGGGGGTTTGGGCCTGTCTCCTAGAATTGGAACCCTAAAATGAAAACAAGATCACAATTCTTTGCAAAAAGGTAGCAGCTGATGGTTTATTTTGCGGCAAGAGTGATTTGGGACGACGAAAACGTTGATACGAACAAGACGACCAGAGCGCGCATGTTTTCCATAGCGTGCGTCTAATTTTGGGCTGGGCTTAACTAACACCTGTTAGAGCAAGTGCAATGCAAGCCCCCAGTTGGCAACAGGCCCCCCAGGCATGATTTCCACCTCCAGCGCCCAAAAGGCAGCCCGTGCAAGGCATGGGACCCACCAGCCTTGGCAATTCTGGACTGGGCTTAGGCCCGAAGCCGCTGACGTCAGTGGCTGTTTTTTTTTTATAAAAAAATTACTGTTGGCGTGTGAAATATACGAGCCAACTGTAAAAAAAAATTTGAAAATCAGCCCCTGACCCACCATCCCATAGAAACCAACGGCTATAAGCCACGTGGCTTTCTCCTAGAGCCTCTGATCCAAAAATCTTATACAATCCAACGGCTGTCCAATTTTTGGCTAAATTTTTTTAAAAAAAATATCAAAATATTTTGGAAATTTTTTCTATAAATACCTACCAATATTATTCACTTAACACACCAAATCTTGATACAAATTCATCACATTTCAATATTTTTCACTTTCCGCACCAAATTTTCTACAAAATTTCATTTGTGCAAAAATACAAATGACCTCTTCCTTCGAAGTTGGAGGATCGTTGACAAACGTTCAAAGAGTTCAAAATCTTGGCGATGAGGTAAAAAAAAATCAATTGTCGTTTTATTCAATTTGATGTCATTTAAAAATATATATATATATATATATATATATATATATATATATTTCTTGCATTTCCAATTTCATTTTTTTAATAGATTATTCAAGGCAAACCTAAAAAGAGGAAAATCGTTACACATGGCTCCTCAAGTAAACAATGCCCACAGTTGGTTCCAGTGGTGCATTCCGTGTTGGAAATAATGACACTATTACATCCTCCAAGGGAAAATACTCCCCCACATTGTGATTCGGTGGAACCACCTTTGCCAATGATTGAGTCATTCTTGTACTCGATTATGTCGAACTATGAGGACCGAGAGTATTGTAATTGTATGATGAGTGAGATGTGAATTTTATAATAAATATGGACACGTGGCAACCAAATATCTTATCTGAAAATTTAATTTGAAAATTGTATCCGAAAATGTTATCTGAAATTTTATGTAAGAATTTTATAATAAATAGTGACAGTGGCAACCAAAAATCTTATCCGAAAAGCTTATCAAAATTAATGGTTTAAGCATAAAAAATAGAAAATAAATTAAAGTGAATAGTGTTTGCCCTTGCTCTTGCCCTTTGGGGTGGAACCAAAAAAGGCAAGGCTGCCACTATTCACATGAATAGTGACAAACCTTGCCTTACCTTTGCCTTACCCTTGCCCTTTGGGGTGGAGGTGCTCTTAATGAGGGGCTAAAGATAAACCCAGGTTGGGCTTAACTAACACCTGTCAGTGTGAGGGTCAATGTTGCACGAGTACGGGTACGGATATGGCAATACGATATTCCAATATGGTTAATTTCTAAAAACTAGAATACGGGTACGGCAAGAATATGGCAATTAAAATAATATTTTCATATAAATTATAATTATATTTGTAGGGGTCTTTTTCTTCCGGCAGCTACAGATGGACTGGGCCGCCGTAAGGAGCAAAATGGCTGAAATTTTCCCCTTGTGTCTAAGTTCAAAGATCAGGCCCCAAAATGTTTCGAAAGGGTTGTAAAGCCTTAGGAAACACCTTAGTTACCTTCACCAACAAAAATAATGGCTGCTTACAGATAAATTCTTGGCTTGGCATGAGAAGCTTGTGGCATGGGAGCAAAATTGACATGAGTTGAGCACCGAAGAGAAAATTATGCATACTTGGGGGAAGAAAAAGGGGGGAGAAAGAAATGTGTGTCTTAAGTGTTCTTCCGGAAGCTTGACAGAGGTTCTGTCAAATATGAGAACAGTCTGCCAGAAGAGGGAAAATGGGAGAGAAGGGAGAATGGAGCACGAAATTGCTGGATTTTGCATGCAAGAGAGGAAGCTTGCTCTCTTGATGTGTGTTGTTGTAATGGGTAGGAAATGCCTCTTTTTATAGGCGCTGGAAGCTACCATTTTCCAAGAAACCCTAATGGCTTCTATCCAATTTGGCCAAGTCTTTCCCTTCCTTTCTCCCCTCATCCCTTCAATAATCCTATTTTGGTGAAATCCACTCTACCCAATCCCACAAAATCAGGAATTTTTGGGAGCTCAAGGCCCTTTCCCGCAGCTACCTCAGAACTCTCATTTTCAGCCATCTCCTTCCTTTCCTTTCTTCCTTTTTAATGGCCAGGTCTGATGGGGGGAAAGAAATGGGTATGTACACTGGTTTGAAGGGTGTTTTGCTCAAGTATCTTTTGGTTTTTTGGATGGCTTGTGTTGGGATTTGTCTTTGGCCATGTGCTGGAGGCTCCCAGCAGTCCACTCACATGGGTAGCTTTGGTTTTCTCGTTGTTTTTGTTTCCAGCTAAGTGCTGGAGAGATGGCAAATATTTTCCTTGGTTACTTGGTCCTTTCTAAGGTGATGGGTTAGTTTGTCAAAATAAATGGGCTAACCTCAACAAGTGTTGGCCTATTCTTTGTTGAGGTGTTGGGCTAATTTGGTTGAGCTAATGGGCTATTTCGGTTGGGCTTTTTGGTTGGGATATTTTCTCTTTGTGCTCACCCACATGTTTGGGCCTAAGAAATGGGCATGAGTTCCGAGGCTCCCAAGCAACCCCGGGACTTCCATTTCTTAGCCCATCAATGGGCCTCATGTCAACTTATTACCATCCATACCACAACCCACTCAAGCAAGCCCCCATGCATCTTGCGTGGCTTGGGCCCACTTAAGCTTGTAGCGTGGCATGTTGTTTATTTGCTTGGCGTGGCATGTGTGCAAGCGCATATTACGAACTTTCGCATGCCCAAATCGGGTTTCTTCTCGGTAAGGTATTGCATTGGGCTGAGAATTTATTTGGGCCGAACCGTGACTTTTTTAGGCCTCAACAATATTAACATATTAATTCTATTTTACATTTTCTGGGTATGGGCAAAAATGTCAAAAGTGCTTCTTAGTTGTATATATTATTTTTTCTGTTGATAAAAAAGTTTAATTTTTTTTTAGCTGGGCTAAAAGGGTTATTAGTTACTAGATTTTGTTGGGTGTGGGCTATTCATAGGGCCCAAGTCATATTTAATTTTTAACAACCCATTAGTTTTACTAAAAGGGAGATACTTATGCAAGGGACTCACTAGTGTAGTGGTTTGGAGTTTGCTTCTTCAAATAAGGTCTTGGGTTCGTGTCCTAGCATTCGTGTAGTGTGTTTGAGTTTAGTATACTATTTCCCTTCTCAATAGGTAGGCCTCATCATTTGGCCTGCGGGCTCATGGGCCTAAGGGGGCCTACCCGGCCCGGCCCGTTATGGGCTTTGAGAGGGCCCGGCCAGCTTGGGCTTGGGCTAGGCTTGGAGATGATCTCTGTAAGAGAAGGTTTGACTGGCTGCTGGAATGGTGGGAACGAAGAAAGAAAGAGAAGGTTTGGCAGGCTGCTGGAATGGTGGGAACGAAGAAAGAAAGAGAAAGAGAAAAAAGAGTGGTTGCCATATTAATTGTTTTGTGATATCAAAAGATATCGTGGTTGAGTTGTTGCGTGCAATTATGAAAGGAAAATACTTCTGTGTCCGTAAATGGTATTCGTTTTATTACAACAATATCACAAAACTAACGTTTATTGATCAAAGACTTGGAAGTCGTTTATCAGAGACTTTATGGAAATTTTTCGTACTTGATAGCGTGTCTGCGATGACACGTACAAAAGCTCAACCATCTGAATTCTCATTTGCTCCTATATAGAGGGCATCCCTGTACTCTTTAATCTTGCAGACTCATATCTTTAGTCCTATAGATCATCCTATTGCATAAGAATCATGGGTCACAGTAGTGCTAGTGCTTCCATCCAACTTGTCTCACTAATTATACTGTCAGGAATTTTATCCCTTGAAACCATTAAACTCGGTTTCTGCAGTGATGATCATAATGTGGGATGCATAGATATAGAGAGGAAAGCCCTTCTCAAGCTCAAACAAGGCCTCACGAATCCTTCTGGACGGCTTTCGTCTTGGGTGGGAGAAGATTGCTGCAAATGGAGTGGTGTAGGCTGCAACAACATAACTGGACGTGTCAACTGGCTCGATCTTCACAATCGTGATTGGTTTGATTATTATGGAGCAACAGAGCATGGATTTAATGGTGAGATCAACCCTTCTTTGCTTATTTTGAAAGATTTGGAATTTGAGCTTGAATTTTTTTTGAGGTGTCCAATTTCCAAGTTTCATTGGATCACTAGAGAAACTGAAATACCTCAATCTCTCTCGTACATATTTTGTTGGAGTCATTCCCCCCAATCTTGGAAACCACTCAAGGTTGCTTTATCTTGATCTTAAGAGTTTTGGAACTCTTGAGACTGACCTTCAGTGGCTTGCAACTCTTTTTTCCTTAAAGTACCTTAACTTGGGAGAAGTGAACCTTACTAAGACTACATCCTATTGGCTTCCTGCTGTTAATATGCTCCCTTCACTAGTTGAATTGTATTTGCACTCTTGTAGTCTTCCCATGCTTCCTCTCACTCTTCCTTCCATCAATTTCACATCCCTTTCAGTTCATCATCATCGTGTATCATTGACTTTAGAACTCTTGTTTTTTTTTTCTTTATCAGACTTGGAAAAAAGTCGTTTAAAGTTCGCACAATTTGTGTAGGTGGGGACCTGATTATGAAAAATTTTCGTTCTTGTTAGTGTGTCCGCGACGACACATAATTTCGAACAACCATCTGAATTCTCATTTACTCCTCTATACAGGGCATCTGACAATAGGAAAGGTCCTAAAAACAAAAAGAGATATTTATTGTTGGCAAAAGCCCGGCTCGGCCCGATAGTTAGGCCCACTTGGCCCGGCGTACTCTAAGGTTAGGTAGGGCTTGGGCTTAGGATTTGAAACCCTCGCCCGGGCATAGGCTAGGGCCTATGCCTGCTAGCCTATGCCCTTATTTTTTTAAAACTTAATTGATGCACTCCCTAACCTCATTTTATACTTAATCAAAATAATGTAATATGTATGATAAACTAATAAACTTCTCATTTACTCCTATATAGAGGGCATCCCTGTACTCTTTAATCTTGCAGACTCATATCTTCAGTATTACAAATCATCCCATTGCATAAGAATCATGGGTCACAGTAGTGCTAGTGCTTCCATCCAACTTGTCTCACTAATTATACTGTCATGAATTTTATCCCTTGAAACCATTAAACTCGGTTTCTGCAGTGATGATCATAATGTGGGATGCATAGATATAGAGAGGAAAGCCCTTCTCAAGCTCAAACAAGGCCTCACGAATCCTTCCGGACGGCTTTCGTCTTGGGTGGGAGAAGATTGCTGCAAATGGAGTGGTGTAGGCTGCAACAACATAACTGGACGTGTCAACTGGCTCGATCTTCACAATCGTGATTGGTTTGATTATTACGGAGCAACAGAGCATGGATTTGATGGTGAGATCAACCCTTCTTTGCTTATTTTGAAAGATTTGGAATTTGAGCTTGAATTTTTTTTGAGGTGTCCAATTTCCAAGTTTCATTGGATCACTAGAGAAACTGAAATACCTCAATCTCTCTCGTACATATTTTGTTGGAGTCATTCCCCCCAATCTTGGAAACCACTCAAGGTTGCTTTATCTTGATCTTAAGAGTTTTGGAACTCTTGAGACTGACCTTCAGTGGCTTGCAACTCTTTTTTCCTTAAAGTACCTTAACTTGGGAGAAGTGAACCTTACTAAGACTACATCCTATTGGCTTCCTGCTGTTAATATGCTCCCTTCACTAGTTGAATTGTATTTGCACTCTTGTAGTCTTCCCATGCTTCCTCTCACTCTTCCTTCCATCAATTTCACATCCCTTTCAGTTCATCATCATCGTGTATCATTGACTTTAGAACTCTTGTTTTTTTTTTCTTTATCAGACTTGGAAAAAAGTCGTTTAAAGTTCGCACAATTTGTGTAGGTGGGGACCTGATTATGAAAAATTTTCGTTCTTGTTAGTGTGTCCGCGACGACACAAAATTTCGAACAACCATCTGAATTCTCATTTACTCCTCTATACAGGGCATCTGACAATAGGAAAGGTCCTAAAAACAAAAAGAGATATTTATTGTTGGCAAAAGCCCGGCTCGGCCCGATAGTTAGGCCCGCTTGGCCCGGCCTACTCTAAGGTTAGGTAGGGCTTGGGCTTAGGATTTGAAACCCTCGCCCGGGCATAGGCTAGGGCCTATGCCTGCTAGCCTATGCCCTTATTTTTTTAAAACTTAATTGATGCACTCCCTAACCTCATTTTATACTTAATCAAAATAATGTAATATGTATGATAAACTAATAAACTTCTCATTTACTCCTATATAGAGGGCATCCCTGTACTCTTTAATCTTGCAGACTCATATCTTCAGTATAACAAATCATCCCATTGCATAAGAATCATGGGTCACAGTAGTGCTAGTGCTTCCATCCAACTTGTCTCACTAATTATACTGTCATGAATTTTATCCCTTGAAACCATTAAACTCGGTTTCTGCAGTGATGATCATAATGTGGGATGCATAGATATAGAGAGGAAAGCCCTTCTCAAGCTCAAACAAGGCCTCACGAATCCTTCCGGACGGCTTTCGTCTTGGGTGGGAGAAGATTGCTGCAAATGGAGTGGTGTAGGCTGCAACAACATAACTGGACGTGTCAACTGGCTCGATCTTCACAATCGTGATTGGTTTGATTATTACGGAGCAACAGAGCATGGATTTGATGGTGAGATCAACCCTTCTTTGCTTATTTTGAAAGATTTGGAATTTGAGCTTGAATTTTTTTTGAGGTGTCCAATTTCCAAGTTTCATTGGATCACTAGAGAAACTGAAATACCTCAATCTCTCTCGTACATATTTTGTTGGAGTCATTCCCCCCAATCTTGGAAACCACTCAAGGTTGCTTTATCTTGATCTTAAGAGTTTTGGAACTCTTGAGACTGACCTTCAGTGGCTTGCAACTCTTTTTTCCTTAAAGTACCTTAACTTGGGAGGAGTGAACCTTACTAAGACTACATCCTATTGGCTTCCTGCTGTTAATATGCTCCCTTCACTAGTTGAATTGTATTTGCACTCTTGTAGTCTTCCCATGCTTCCTCTCACTCTTCCTTCCATCAATTTCACATCCCTTTCAGTTCATCATCATCGTGTATCATTGACTTTAGAACTCTTGTTTTTTTTTTCTTTATCAGACTTGGAAAAAAGTCGTTTAAAGTTCGCACAATTTGTGTAGGTGGGGACCTGATTATGAAAAAATTTCATTCTTGTTAGTGTGTCCGCGACGACACATAATTTCGAACAACCATCTGAATTCTCATTTACTCCTCTATACAGGGCATCTGACAATAGGAAAGGTCCTAAAAACAAAAAGAGATATTTATTGTTGGCAAAAGCCCGGCTCGGCCCGATAGTTAGGCCCGCTTGGCCCGGCCTACTCTAAGGTTAGGTAGGGCTTGGGCTTAGGATTTGAAACCCTCGCCCGGGCATAGGCTAGGGCCTATGCCTGCTAGCCTATGCCCTTATTTTTTTAAAACTTAATTGATGCACTCCCTAACCTCATTTTATACTTAATCAAAATAATGTAATATGTATGATAAACTAATAAACTTCTCATTTACTCCTATATAGAGGGCATCCCTGTACTCTTTAATCTTACAGACTCATATCTTTAGTCCTACAAATCATCCCATTGCATAAGAATCATGGGTCACAGTAGTGCTAGTGCTTCCATCCAACTTGTCTCACTAATTATACTGTCATGAATTTTATCCCTTGAAACCATTAAACTCGGTTTCTGCAGTGATGATCATAATGTAGGATGCATAGATATAGAGAGGAAAGCCCTTCTCAAGCTCAAACAAGGCCTCACAGATCTTTCCGGACGGCTTTCGTCTTGGGTGGGAGAAGATTGCTGCAAATGGAGTGGTGTAGGCTGCAACAACATAACTGGACGTGTCAACCGGCTCGATCTTCACAATCGTGATTGGTTTGATTATTACGGAGCAACAGAGCATGGATTTGATGGTGAGATCAACCCTTCTTTGCTTGTTTTAAAAGATTTGGAATTTGAGCTTGAATTTTTTTTGAGGTGTCCAATTTCCAAGTTTCATTGGATCACTAGAGAAACTGAAATACCTCAATCTCTCTCGTACATATTTTGTTGGAGTCATTCCCCCCAATCTTGGAAACCTCTCAAGGTTGCTTTATCTTGATCTTAAGAGTTTTGGAACTCTTGAGATTGACCTTCAATGGCTTGCAACTCTTTTTTCCTTAAAGTACCTTAACTTGGGAGGAGTGAACCTTACTAAGACTACATCCTATTGGCTTCCCGCTGTTAATATGCTCCCTTCACTAGTTGAATTGTATTTGCACTCTTGTAGTCTTCCCATGCTTCCTCTCACTCTTCCTTCCATCAATTTCACATCCCTTTCAATTCATCATCGTCGTGTATCATTGACTTTAGAACTCTTTTTTTTTTTTTTTTTTTCTTTATCAGACTTGGAAAAAAGTCATTTAAAGTTCGCATAATTTGTGTAGGTGGGGACCTGATTATGGAAAATTTTCGTTCTTGTTAGTGTGTCCGCGACAGCACATAATTTCGAACAACCATCTGAATTCTCATTTACTTCTCTATACAGGGCATCTGACAATAGGAAAGGTCCTAAGAACAAAAAGAGATATTTATTGTTGGCAAAAGCCCGGCTCGACCCGATAGTTAGGCCCGCTTGGCCCGGCCTACTCTAAGGTTGGGTAAGGCTTGGGCTTAGGATTTGAAACCCTCGCTCGGGCATAGGCTAGGGCCTATGCCTGCTAGCCTATGCCCTTATTTTTTTTAAAACTTAATTGATGCACTCCCTAACCTCATTTTATACTTCATCAAAATAATGTAATATGTATGATAAACTAATAAACTTCTTATTTTGTTTACACATGTTATACATTAAGTTAATTTTTTCATGTTGTATAAAATTTTGTAACAAAGAAGCCATATATACACTATATCTTCTAGTGCCCCTTTTTTGTCAAGTTCAAATTCAATGGTTCAATAAATAATTTGAAAGTTTATTTTGATTTTATTAATTCTAATGACACATATTGCTTTAATTTTCATGATGTCAATCCTAGTTTGGGATATAAGTAACACAGTTTCATAAGATTCATTTTTAGGTATAATATTTTTTAAATATATTGGCTATTGGTCTAGGTTTAGCAAAAGAGTTGGGACTTGACCATATAAGGACAAATAGGAGGGCACCAAGAAAAAATGGACCAGCCCCTCAAAAATTGGACAAACTGGTCCAGTCACTGTTTGACACTAACATGAAATAAACTCTTAAGTCACTCATTTTAAGTGACATTGAACAACTCTTATGTCATTGTCGGAGAGTGAATCGACCAGTTTATCCAATTTTGGAGGGGCTGGACCATTTTAACATTTTGTCTTGTGAGAAGGACTTTTTATCATATTATGAAAACAGTTTAGCTTGATATTTTTGTTTTCTTAAGTTATGTAGTAATTTATACTATTGTTTAAAAGAATACTCTTTATCCATCACTTTTGACAAAAAAATGTGTAACAAAAAGATTTAAAAGGAAAAAAACCTGGCCCGAAAAATAAAAAGCCCATAAAGCTAAGTTCGAACCCAAAAATTTTGGCTCGGCCCAGCCCGGTCTAAGGACGAACCCTAGGCATCTCACATTATAGTCTCGAACAATGTCTAAAAAATCGAAATTATCACCGAAATGTCGGCGATAATATCGTTATTTTGGCTAGGCGATATTCTGGGAACAAACCAAATTATTTCGTGCAAATATCGATATTGTCGGCGAAAATATCGCCGATATATTGATCCCGATATTATCGAGCAACGCCAACACAAAACGGTGATAATCAGAGGCGGACGGATACGAACTGGCTGGAAAAATGGCTATGGACAGCTTGTGGAGGTCTGAGCAGACCCCATGGCAAGCAGAACAACGACCGCAAGAGATGCACGCAAGGTGCTTGACGGAAGGCCACCGCGACGAAAGGCCACAGAGGTTGTATTGTTTGCTGCTGGTGAGACCCTAAATATTACCTTAGATTGTTGGGATCGATCTCACGATCATGTAGGAGAAAACGGTTCGTCAATCGGAGCCCCACAACCAAAGTTATGAATTTTAGAAGTTTTTAAGAGCTTTTAGAATTGAAGTTGCAGAGCTCTCCGAAGAAGAAGAAGAAGAAAGACACAGCATGTTTGGGTTGTAATCCAGCGCTTCTCATTTTAATTCCTTTTGAAATGATGCATTAACAAGGCGCCACATGTCAATTTTTAATTGGACTAACATCATAAATTCATTAAAAAGTCATATGTGCTCTAAAAAATTCATCGAAAATTATCCCAAACTTGTAATCACGTCTACTTTTATGTCGTGACTTCCAAATCACATGTACTTTTGGTTAGATTAATTGTGTAATTGACATGGATTTTGTTCATATTTGATAAGAATTTTGATAGACTAATTGTATAATTGTAAACCTCTTATTTATATTTTTTTAAATTGATATTGTTATATTGTTATATTTTCTTTTTTTTCCTTCTTTCTTTTTTCTTTCTATTTAAGTGGGTTGCCAGCTCGCTATATAATCAACTTAAATTAGTTAAATCCATCATGTAATGCATTTCCTTCCAATTTTTTATGATAAACTAATAGATAATTGCTAAAATAAACATCCTACAAAGTTTCAATAAAAATTTCCAAGTTTTTCTTACAATTTCCGTGGTTTTTATTCAATTTTTATCGATATCGATAATATCCCGATATTTCCATCGAAATTTCCGTGTTTTTGGCCTACCGATATTTCTGATACAACCGATATTTAAGACCTTGGTCTCGAAGAGTATGTTTGGATGAGGTACTTAGACCATCTCCAACCATGGTGTGGAAAAAGAAAATTTGACATTTTAGTCCAAATTCCATCTCTAATGTATTTGGGCAGGTGGAAATTTGAGCCAGGCAATATCTTGGGGTGAATTCCAGTCTGAATATTGCATGGACTGGTAATTTTTGTGGAGCCCAACATGCCAGTATTGAAGGCCACGTGAAGGTAATGCAGAGCAGGTCCCGCGTGAAAGATTTTTGGGCGCCACTCCTCTCCTTCATTCCAACACATGGAAGGCTCACATCAAAGCCCAACGGCTCCCTTTGAATAGCTTGTTCATCTTTTGCTTTTTAAACCAATGATGCATCTTCTTCTTTTTTTTTATAATTTTTTTTAAAAAACAATGTTTTAACCAATTTCCAGCTTGATTTTAATTTTAAGTGAAAAAATATTTTGTTTATTAAATTTCAATTATTTTTGATTAAAATGTTCAGAAAATTAAATCATGAAGTTTTAAACAAAAATAATATCAATAAAAATTAATCACAAAAAAAAAAAAAAAAAAGGAGTTGACCATTCTTAAACAATTTAATAAAGTCGCAGACTCAAATTATGAGTTTGCAACATTGGAGGAAAAATAGTTTGAGCACTAAACATACATGAATAGTTGTATTATGGAGGGTAGTTTAGCCCCAACATGGTTGGAGATGGTCTTAGAGATGGGATTTGGGGTATGTGGAACTTGAAAGTCCCATGTGATCAACCTAACTTGTGTGGTAAAATTTAATGAATGATTTGAGAAATGGCGAGCAACTTTGAAGCCCATTGTAAGCTTGGCTAGAAGCTTGTGGAATTGGAAGCTAAAATTAAAACGTACCAAGAGAAGCTTGTGGCACAAACTTGGCTAGAAGCTTGTGGAATTGGAAGCTAAAATAGATACTATAATTAAAACGTACCAAGAGAAGCTCGTTTAGTTGGTAATATCCACATTTAAATAAGTACCAAGACAAGATAAAACGGATACTATAATTAAAACGTTCTAAATTCTGAAACGAGCACGAAAATCATCTCAATCTAATTCGATGAACAGAGATGAATCATATACAAATACTCACCCTATGTGTCTCTCACAAGAATATCCACATCTTCAATAGTCAACATCTAATCAACTTTCTTATAGTGCTTGTGCACATTTTTGAGAAACCTAAGAAGATCATAGGGGAGCGTAACAACATATGGTGTTTTATTATGACATTTAAATACGTCCACAAAAAATTTATCCTGAAAGTATATGTTTAAGTTCTTGAAAGGTTGAATAAGCACTATATCTATTTTATATATAAAATTTATGGATACATCATAATATATATTACAAATATACTCTATTCTTCCTTTGGGAGTCTATGTCTAATCAATTTCTTCATAAAGCAAAAGTAGAAGGCTATGCGAAGTGGTTGAATGTCCTTCTCCTACCTATAAGTTCGGATGCGCGCAATTAGTGGTTGCACTGGCCTTTTTCCTCCAAGCGACAAACCTTTTCAAACAAGAGCCTCGTATATGGGTCAACATGAAGTACCTCTTCTTCTGCCAGCACAACTAGAAGGACGAGGTGCCAAATGGGCGGTGGTGGGTAAGGTTCACAATCTTCGAGTGTTTCTGAATTATAAGACTCCTAATCATCTAAGTTTTAGGGTTCCCAGTCTTCGGAATCACCCATATGTTCTTCAGTATGGAGATATTGTTTCGACATTAAACTAAGATGCGCAACACGTGGATCATCAAGATCGACAGGGACACGAACGCTTTTCAGACAAAGTTCAGTAAGAAGATCCTGACAATCCTTGTACACCTTGATTAGGGCATGAGGCTTATCCATAGGAGGTGATATCTAGAAGGGGCATGAGGTTGACCCCTACAGAGAAAGGGAAGTCGAAGTTTGCCCAAAGTTTCGATGTGGGACTTTGGGCAAATTGTTGTGGTAGTGATATGTGTCCTACGTTTTAAGTTTTGCAGGCTTGGCCTTTGGCAGGCTGTTGCCCCTTCAGAGAAAAATGTCTCTTATGCACATTTGATTGTGATGACGTCCTTGGGACGCACTAAAAAATCAGCGTTATCAAGATGTCAAATTTAACGTTAACTCCGTCAAATGGATCTAGTTTGGTCTCACTTTGTTCAATGCCCAAGGCAACAATGGGGGCACTTGGGAATTTAACTTCTCTTGATTCAATGAGAATTCTAACCCCCATATTCCAGTTTCTATTTCTCTACTCAAAAGAAATGTTATTGATTTTCAGAAAATGAAGAATTTTGGGATTTTTGTTGAGAATTTTGTGGTCAGGTTGTTGCATGTCCTTAAAATGAACAGGGGGCTACATCATCTCAAATGGGTTTGCTTTCATAGGCTTTATGACTTAGCTTATCTTCTTAAACTCCTGACCCAAAATCCTATGTCGGGTTCAATTGTGATGTTTGCTTAGGCTCTAGAGGTTGTCTTTGGTGACATTTATGATGTCAAGTTCATGGCGCGCTACTACCCAAGATTATTTTGCGGTGAAATTGTATTGGCAAGGGTGGCTAAGATTCTTGATGTGGAACGTTCTAATGAAGCTCAGCAAGCTGGTTCGTATAGTTTGTTGACTATCGATGTGTTTTCCAAGATGAACACAATGTTTAGGTTTGTGGATGGGATGTCTCAAGGTTGTTTGTATGGAATTACCCCAACAATCGTAAGAGCACCTCTTGTGGTTATTCATGTGCCTTTCTCTTGGGCTTCTCCTCAGCGATATTGGCAACCTCTACAAGCTCATGTGGTTGAAAGGTTGAATAAGCACTATTATCTATTTTGTACATAAAATTTCTGGAAAAACATCATAATTTATATTACAATTATGCTCCATTCTTCCTTTGGGAGTCTATGTCTAATCAATTTCTTCATAAAGCAAGAGTAGAAGGCTATGTGAAGTGGTTGAATGTCCTTCTCCTGCCTATAAGTTTAGATGTGCGCGTTTAGTGGTTGTGCTAGCCTTCTTCTTCCAAGCGACAAACCTTTTCAAACAAGAGCCTCATATATGGGTCAACATGAGGTAGCTCTTCTTCTACCAACGCAACCAGACGGGGGTGCCGAATGGGCGGTGAAGGGTAAGGTTCACAATCTTCGAGTGTTTCTGAATGATAAGACTCTTAATCCTCTAAGTTACAGGGTTCCCAGTCTTCGAAATCACCCACATGTTCTTCAATAGGGAGATATTGTTTCGATATTGAACTAAGATGCGCGACACGTGGATCATCAAGATCGATAGGGACACGAACGCTTTTCGAACGAAGTTTGGTATTACGATCATGACAATCATTGTATAACTTGATTAGGGCATGAGGCTTATCAATAGGAGGTGATATCTGGAAGAGGCATGAGGTTGACCCCTACAGAGAAAGGGAAGTGGATGTTTTCCCAAAGTTTCGATGTTGGACTTTGAGAAAAATATTGTGGTAATGATACGTGTCCTACGTTTTAGATTTTATATTCTTGGCCTTTGGCAGGTTGTTGCCCCTTCAGAAAAAAAAAAAGTCTCTTATGTACATTTAATTGCGATGACGTCCCCGAGACGCACTTAAAAATCAACATTATCAAGATGTCAAATTCAACGTTGATTCCTTCAAGTTGATCCAGTTGGGTCTCACTTTGTCCGATGCCCATGGAAATAATGAGGGCACCTCGGAATTCAACTTTTATGGATTCAATGAGAACTCTAACCCCCATATTCTAGTTTCTATTTCTCTACTCAAAAGAAATGCTCTTGATTTTCAAAAAATGGGGAATTTTGGAAATTCTGTTGAGAATTTTGTGGTCAGGTTTTTGCATGTCCTGAAAATGAACAAGGAGCTGCATCATCTCAAATGGGTTTGCTTTCATGGGCTTTATGAATTGGCTTATCTTCTTAAACTCCTGACCCAAAATCCTATATCGAATTCAGTTGTGATATTTGCTAAGGCTCTATAGGTAGTCCTTGGTGACATTTATGATGTCAAGTTCATGGCGCGCTACTACCTAAGATTCTTTTGCTGTGAAATTATATTGGCAAGGGTGGCCAAGATTCTTGATGTGGAGCGTTCTAATGAAGCTCATCAAGCTAGTTCGTACAGTTTGTTGACTGCCGATGTGTTTTCTAAGATGAACACAATGTTCAATTTGTGGTTGGGATGTCCCAAGGTTGTTTGTATGGAATTACCCCAACAATCGTAAGAGCACCTTTTGTGGTTATTCATGTGCATTCCTCTTGGTCTTCTCCTCAACAATATTGGCAACCCCTGCAAGCTCATGTGATTGTTGCTCCTATGATCCACAATCGTTGACCTTGTTTTCATGTTGCATATTCTCGACATGTATTTATTTCTGCTTTATCAGCCTACGACTTTTCTTTAAGAATGTTTGTAGTGTGCCTTGTCTCATGATTAAAGTTTGTCATAATAAGAGTAAATTATTATTATATATTTATCATTGTCTCTTGTAAATTATTAAAATACAAATGTCATGATGACTACTATAAATAAGGGACATTATATATTATTATCAATACACACGACCTCATTTTCTAGGGCTTTATAATTCTTTGTTTATTATCCTTTATGGTATCCAAAGCCTAGTGACTCATGTTTGCTCAATTTTTTTTTCTCTTGCACTTATGGTTTCCTCCTCTAATGTTTCTTCACATATGATTCACACCTCCGTTTCCAATCTCTTGCCCATCAGACTTGATCATACTAATTATCCCTTATGGTTGGCTTAGCTTATAACCATCCTTAAAAGTCGTGGTTTTATGAAGTTTGTGAATGGCACTAGTGAGTGCGTTTTTGAAAGTTACTGATGACCAAGAAAAAACTTCTGAAGTTGTTAATTCTGCCCATGAAGAATTGATTCAAAAGGATCAAATGGTACTTAGTTAGATCAAATGGTACTTCGTTGGATCAACAACTCTTTTCAACCATCTATTTTGGGCACTGTTGTTCACTCCACATTTGCTCGTAACACTTGGTTATCACTTAAGAAATGTTATGCTTCTCTGTCTCACAATCGTATTCTTTGACTCTATAGTGAGTTATTGCGTACTTCTCGTGGTGAACTTTTTACTTCTGATTTCTTAGCCAAGATACGCATGTCTTAGTGACATCATCCACCGTTCATAAGGCCTTGTAGTCGAGGATTGTTCCTCCCTTGACCATAGTCGCTCGAAAATAAGTATGGATCAAGGAGCGCATCCATCACTCAACACCCAGTTAGCACACCCAATGGGAAACTTGTCAAAATACAAAAACTGTGTTCTATACCATCATCTGAGACCTGATTTCAGGCAAAGCAGAAGTAGACTATCAACATGAGTATTGAAATCCCAATTCAATCTTAAGATGCCATGACAAACGTCGTTGTGCTTAACAAGCTGAGGGTAGTACAGTTGCAACTACAGATATCCCAGCCGCAACAATCAATTTCATATTCAACCAACCTGATTTTGGTAGGCCAAATTTTTCGGCAGTTTCTTTACGAATGGCCTTTAGTTGAAGTCATCACTCTTGGCCGGTCTACAGAGAATAACTGCCAACATGTGCGAGTTACTTCACAAAAGGCTACCCTTAGTTAGCCGCTAGCCTCGCCAACTGAACAGCATCAACAAGACAAGGGAAAAAGCCAAGAAAGACCACACGACAATGAGAGTAGCCATCATTCATCCCTTTAGAATCAGCATCTAGGTCGATTCCTGCTAGCTTTCTTCCACACCGAAGGGCATTTTCCTCGACATCATTTGGCTCAGTTCAGTCAATCTCCAAAGACCGAAGGATTTGAGCAACATTGGAAGGCCGAGAAACCTGCCGAGAAACTTTAGAAGACCGAATGACCAGTTAAGAAACCTCTAGCAATGGAACCACAATCACCTCCTTTTTTAGGTATGTAGAAGGCCTATCTTTTTTTTTCTTTTTCTTTTTTAAAGCAAGTTGTCTGTTGCCATGACCACTTGAGCAACCTCTAATGATGGTATCACAACTACCTCCTTTTTTAGGTATGTTGAAGGTCTATCCTATAAAAAGGGCAATCTATTAGCTCAAGATGCTATATTATATGCTGCCTTAAGTGATCGTTTCACTAGGGGTCAGATTAGCATTTTTCACATTTATGAGAATGGGTATACTAAATTAGAGAGTGAGAATGTGTTGGATGTATACCTAGAAAGCTTTAAATTCCATCAAACGAGGGGTTATAGTGCATTATACTTTGTTGTGCCATCATACGATGTAACTTTAATCAATGACATGTCGATTGAATGATTGTGCAAATTAGGTTGGTAAGTTAATAATAGATTCACTTATTATGTATAAAACCACTTTTACCTAATTTTTTGTATTATTATACATTCTTTAATTTTGTTGCATTGAAAACTTAACATTCTATCATTGGATATGTATGATCATTGACATAGTTTGTTTTAATTTGAATATCTTTTACAATTTTGCAGCGCTTTGTTGTTACCTTTTGGACTCCTACTTCTGAGGGTAATCTTGACGTTTTAATCTTTCATGATTCATCCACGATTGCTTTACGTTGGGTGAAGTCTTATTCAAGTTTGAGATAAGCTGTAGTGTCTAGCCATATGTTTAGCAGTGCTCACTCACATGGACAATAGTTTTAATTATGTTTTTACCTTTGACATTTATAGCTCACTCCTCACACTTTTTTACGTAAACGTTATGTATTGAGAAGGACATTCAGGCAAGGTGCTTCCTCCCAATTGAGGAGCATTACATGGACATTACTAGTGCCATAAATTCTTCATTTAAACAAGTTATGAAGAAGAGAAGCCATCACTAACGCCTCTCAGTTGTCTGTAATCTTGTAAAGACCTAGATGATCACAAAGGCATCAGTCCATCATAAAGTGAGTACGATTGGAATCATTGAATAGTTGGAGAGCTTTTGCACCCCACTAGATGGAAACTTATGCAAGACATTTTACTTGTGTCACTAACCAATGTGGATCACACTCTTTCCAATTGTTGAATGTGTGAGTCACAGTTAAAACAAAGATCAAGAGACACAGTGGGAGTAGGACCATGACTATTAAAGTCGAAGGAGAAGTCACGAAGAAGAAGGTAAAGAACTCTAAAGGAACCTACTTTCATGACGGGAGGATGGACAATGGAAGGTAAATTTCTTACAGTTAGAACTTCTACTTGGACATTAGATCTACACACTAGTTTGTAAATGTTACAAAGGGACTAGTAAGAAGTAGAAGACTCCTTAAGGAAGAGTAATGCTTCATGTTTGGAACACAACGATGATCTCTATAAAGAGTATTTGGAAGCTGCTTCTTTAAACGTTCTACATTAGATGTATATGAATTAAAATCGTCTTTACATTCCTAAAAGAACTTAATTTCATCTTTAAGATGGACATATTGTTTGGTTTGACAAAACTGCATTATTCTTTATCAACAAGTAATTGGATTGCTATAATCCGATTAATGGCCTCTTTTCATTTAAGAAATGAATGATAGAATGACTGTTTAGAAATGACGATGCCTCAAAGACCCAAAATGTCTAAGAAAGGGATTGACCCTACTACAAAAGTGACACCTAAAAAGGCTTTTCTCTCTTTATAGCATTCACCAATAATCACTCTCTGTTGGACTATGTGTATCTCATAAAACACAAGTTTGAATCCTTTGAAATAATTTTATAACATGTTTACTAATCCGTAATTGGATTATGAGGAATTGAATTGAAGATGAGTTGAATTTAGGAGAATTAGATTTCAGATTCCTATTGAAGTTATTTACTAAATCATATGAATTTAGGAGAGTTAGATTCTGTAGGAGTGATGTTAATTACTAAAATAACCTCGTTGTTGGGTTAAAGTAGATGGAAAATTTGGAATTTTTAAAATTGTGTGAGGATATAATGAGTAAACAAGATGAATTCCTAATGGGTTAGTTCTCCATGAATTAGAATACCACCTCCCACCCAAGAATTGAATTCCTCCTAAATCAGGAATCCAATTCCTAATTTTGTGTGGGTCCTACTCACTTTTTAATTCCTTAAGCCCCATTTGGTTCTTGGGAAAGGAGGTTTGTGGATGAGAAATCAATTACTTTCTCCTGTTTAAGTCTCGTACATGGGAAATGGTTGCTTAGCACATGAGAAAGTAGGGGGAAAGTGAAGCCCTCTTCCTAACCTGGGTTTTCTTTTTCCTCCTCATGGGAAAGTTTGGGAAAATGAGCCAACATTAAATGCACATTTTCATGACCATTTTGTCCCCATTAACAATTTAGAATTACAATATATTATTAAATGCCTTTTTTTAAAAATTTTGATTTAATATGGGTATAATTGGAAAATTATACAACTTTTTTTTTCCATTCCTACTCCAAACAAACATGGGAAAGGAAATAAAGTGATATCCCCCAATTGTTTTCCCAACATTACTGATAAGCCTATATTTTATATATATATTATGTCTCCTTTACTTATTTATTTGTTAATTTCCTTGGATTAAATTGGATGTTTTAATTGGTTTTGTGAGATTAGTGAAGGAATTGTGAAATATGAGAAATTGAGGTAAAAAGGGACAAGAAGATGAAGATTTGAGATTAATTAAAAAGAAGTCAAGTCATTCCTTCTGTCGCAAGGAATGTTGTCAAAATTCCTAGTTTAAGATGGTTCAAGTCTTATCAAGTCAAACAAGGAGAAATAAAGAAGTCCCTACATTAGAAGGAATCCTACTTTTATAATAATTGTAATTATACCTTAGATAGGTAGGATTTCTAGGAGTATAATAAATAGGGAGTTTGGGTCATTGATCCATCATCCTCCATCCTCCATCATCTACCATCAAATTCCTACATATTCATACTCATAGCTGAAACACTCAAAGGAGAATACGAAGAGAGCTTGCGCAACCTTGGCATTCTACTTGGAGAATTCGGTGCCTTCCATGTCTTCATCAACCATCATGATTCTCAATAAGTCCTTCATGAACTAATTTCTTTTACCAGGGCTACGATGTAGCTTAGCTATGAATACTCAAATTCTTTGATATTGTTAATTTTATTTATCTATACATATTGAGTGCTTGTTACCGTTCTTAATGCTTTCAATTAATTGCATGATTGGAAGAATTAGGTTGAGACCGGAAGGAGATTCCTAGTAAATAGCTTCTTGTAACAAGTACCATAAATTACATAGCCGACTCGGAAGATTAGGTTATGGTTTGTGTAATCTTCAATGTTTTCCACAGATCTTAATGGGTTCTTAGCTATCTAAATCCATACCTAGTAATTGAGTGAGTTGATGGTAAGGAATACAACTAATGTAACTCGGAAGAGAGTATTGATGAGGTAAGGGAAAACGATTAACAACATGTTAGGTAATTAGGATTAACAAGCTAGAAGGATTTGGGTGGGATTAGCTAGGTGAAATCGGTGTCCCAGTGCTTCATTATCTTTGTTTTCATCTTTTACATTATTCACTTAATCTCAATTTATTTTATTTGCTTAATTAGATTTTAATCGTCATAATTCTCTAATTGTTTAATTCAAATATAATTAGAAATAAATCACTATAATATTTAATAGATTAACTTGATCCATGTTGGAACGATACTCTATTTACTACTATACTAATTTGAGCGATATTGTCCATTTTAATCACATCAATTACCAAACGTGGGAAAAGAATCTTCCATTTCTCATCCATTGGGAAATGACATGGGAAGTAATTTCCCCTCAAATCCGTTATGTAAACCAAATAGGGCCTTAATGTGAAGTAAACGCAAGACTCCTCCATAGGTGGAATTCAATTCCCGATTCGAATTCCAGCTCCTGATTAGTAAACACACCATTAAAGTATTCAAGAATGTATAAAAGAGAAGCATATTGTCAATAGTATTAAAACCCTTGATTTGATCAAGGAAAGGAATACTTGAAGATAAAAGTTTCTTTGTTATACTAAAGGAACATGACATCATATTATAATAGAATTCTCCTAAAGATAAATAGAACATTAAGTGTTTTGGTTCGTTCCATGATGATTAATTGATATCCTATTAGGATAAGCATGGTTAATGGTAACATACTTGCCAAACCTAGTACCTTCCAAAGAACTTCATAAGATGTAGTTGTAATGAAATTCGACTCTTAATGATGATAAGATTGGAGTCATAGATATCAAAATGGTTGATATGTATAAGAGCTAAATTTATTGAGTATAGGTTTATGGAGTGTCTAAAGAAACCTTATGACATTGCTTCTATCAACCGACAAACAATAGTTGTTTCTCGAAACGCACGCATACACTAATAGAAAAATAGACACTGCACTGTAGTGTCTAAAAATATAGACGCTACAACTAAAATTCTATAGATACTACATGAGAAGCATCAAAAGGTAAACTATTTTGAATCATAAACACATATTCGGCCACCCGCACATACACTAACATAAAAATAGACAATCAAATATAGTATTTAAAATATTATAGACATTGCTTGATAGTCACCAAAAGGTAAATTAATTGCAATCATAAACACTTATTCGCACATGTGCACATACATTAACCAAAAAAAAACATACACTCCAAAATATTATAGATGTTGTGTGACAAACACCAAAAGGTAAACTATTTTGAATCATAAACAAATATTCGTGCATGCACACATACACTAACAATAAAAATAGACACTGCAACATAGTATGTAAAATATTATACACAATGACATGACAAACCCCAAAATGTAAACTCTTTTGTATCATAAACATCTGACCTCTTGGTAATAAAAGAAATTAAAAATTTTGACCCAAAAAATATATAAAAAATAAAATAAAATAGAAATAGCAATACAAAAAAAAGACGAGGAAATAATAATATTAAGGGAAATTTACATAAATATCACTTGAACTTTTAGGCATATGTGCCTTTATCATTTTTATTTTTAATCACATAAACTTTGTAGAGTGTTGCAATCACCACCTACGTCTAACTCGGTTAAAATTTTTGTTAAGTGTAAGAGCATTGACGGTAGGGACTAATGGTACAACACAACACCCAATTGAGTGACATTTGCAACTAATATTTGAGTTGAGAGACCAAAATATAACTTCGAGTATAATTGAGAGACCATTGCTACGAATTACCCTAAAAATAATGATAGTTATTTTCTTTATTCTCTTTCTCCGTTGCTGAGTAAAGCACAGCCAACTTGAACTCCAAATAGGCTGCAACGTTAAACCTAAAGCCATAATTTGGAAACCAAACAAATAAACACAAGTTGAGAGCTTTGAATTACTGGGACGGCCATTTTCAACTCATTTCCTCATCGAAACCCTCAAATCAATGACGAATGACTCTGATTCATCCTCTCTGATTCGCCTCAACATCGGTCAGCTCTCTCTCTCTCTCTCTCTCTCTGTTGTAATCTATCTTAATGTGAATTTGCTGTTTCTTGCAGTATCAAAAATGTCTTTAAATCGATTCGATTGCTCTGAAATGGAAGTGTAAATCCTAAATTTTAATTTTCTCCCTAGTCTCTGAAAAGAATATATTTTTGTTGTTTTGGTGCCTGAGAAAACCAAGCAAAATAAGGAAAATGAATTGAATATTTTGATTCTACGGGATGAGATTGGGAAAAAGTTCGGCCATGTAAGGCAATTAGTGCAACCTTTGAATGGAAGAGCTATGCATATGTGTGTGTATAACTAATTGAAGTTGTAAATAGTTGATGATGTAGATTAATTATTGGACTTAAAACTTTTTGATAGTGTACCTATACTATAGAACTTGAGAATTGGGTACATAATTTGGTATGCTTTTATTGTTTGTCAACAGGAGGAAAGAAGTTTTGCACTACTATTGATACTTTGACTCAGCGTGAGCCGGATTCCATGCTGGCTGCTATGTTCAGTGGTCGCCATACTCTGTGTCAGGACCCCGAAAAGGTATACGCTTCTGCTTGGTTGGAGCAATTTCTGTCTTGCGTTTTCATCGAATGTTAAGTTTGGCATTGTCTCAATTGCCTGACAACAACCCAAGCATATGTTAGATGTGGAGGAATGAAGCTCGGAGAAATTCTATTAAACAATTGTCGCCTGACTAAAAGATGTGGATCAATTTCAGCGTAGTTTGATTTTTAAATCAGTCTATTTAGATTAAACACTATCCCATTGTTTAATGAAATGGTAAACTTCTGCATCAAATGAAACCAAGGAGCTATTAATATGTCAAGCAAGTTTTTCTTCCTCATGCAGTTTATTAGAAGATTGTTAATTCCTTCATTTGGGAACCTTTTATAAAAACTTCTCAAATCTTTTATATCCTTTTTTATTCTTGCAGGGATATGTATTTCTTGATAGGGATGGCAAACATTTCCGTCACATCCTTAATTGGTTGAGGGATGGTGTTGTTCCCACATTAAAAGATTCGAAATATACAGAAGTTCTTAGGGAGGCTGAATACTATCAACTTCTTGTAAGTTTGGTTTTAATTTTCATTTATTCTTGTTCAGAAGAGTTGGCGATATATTTTGAGTTCATCAGGATTGCACTTTAATTCATGTTGTATACTTGTTTATTCAAATCATGAATTTTTAGTTCCTTCGCATTTAAACTGATAGGAGGTTCAAATAAACTTGAATGCTCACTGTTACAAATGTAAGTGATTTCAGTTTGCTAAAGAATGTTTTGATTCAATATAGATTGAAAAATGTCATAATTTCGGTAATATGGTACTCTAGGCTTGAGAGAGAGCACTACGGAGGAAAATCATATGCATGGATCTCTTTAGAGGGACTTATTCAATGCCCGTAGTGCTATTTCCTACTTGTTTCTAGTCATGTGTGGCCCATGGGAGCAATTTTCGTGGTTGCCAACTTGTCTTTTTATACTGGTCAGTTGGCCTTATTTACTATCCAAGTGAACTCAAATACACAAGTGATGTTATTAATCTTGGTTTCTTATAAGGCGTCATTTTCTAACTACATTTTGTTATGTAAGTGTATATGATATGTAAGGTAATGTTGTCTTGCGATATACAGTCTAGCAACATATGCATCTTAATTGCCAAAGTGTGAATCTGGACTACACATTCAAGCAATGATCAACGTGGTTACTAGTTCAGATTCAGTCTATTAACATAAAATGCTTATAATTCCAGACTGTCGGCAATAAAACAAATCCTTATATTTTGCAACTATACAACCCCAAACCATTTTATGTATTTTTCTCTTCATCTCTAACTAAATTGAAGTAGTGGAGTTTATACCTGTGCTGAGATTCGTGCATCAATCTACTAATAAATTTACACGTAAAAAATTATTGCCATTTCTTTCTCCCATCACAACTAATCCTGCCATATTTAGAAATGGGTGCTGCCTCTTTCTGTTTGATCAGTAATCAACAATGCTATGAACTTATGAAACTGTTTCAGGGGCTGATAGATGGAATACATGCTATCCTAAATAAGAAGAAGGAGGATGAAGAGTTAGATACAGAATTAACACGTACTGATATCATCAAGTGTATACAGTCTGAGAGAGTCAGGTTTCGAGGTGTCAATCTTTCTGGCCTTGACCTTTCAAAATTGGTAATTTCTCAGGTTCTCAGTTCTGAAACATTTCTAGCAGTAGATTTGTGCCTTGTAGGATTCGTTTTCTAGAAATTGGGAAAAACACATTTTAACTGCAAACTACAATAAGCTAGTTTCCGTTTAGAACATGTAGCATCAGCATTACGGGCACGGAATGCGGCACCCTAAAGAGATCCATGCATCTGCATTTTCTCTGCAATGCCCTCTTTCAAGCCTAGTGTACCGTTCCTTTTATAACCAAATTTTTTTACATTTTGAATATATGTTAAGAATGAACAAATTTTCCTTTAAGCATGTTGAAACCACTTACATTCATTGCTAGATTATTTAACCCTTCTATGAATTTAAATTAAAACCAACTGAAGTTTCATGCTTTAATGCACTCGCTAGTGAATAAGAATACCAAGCAGACCACTAGTAGTATCTATTTGGGTCATGATGACAATTGGTATTCACCAAATGTTCTGCACAGCACACAGGACCTGAAGGAATTCAAGTACTTTACTGCAGCTTTTCTACAGTTCATTTGAAGCTGCTCTGGAAAAGCCAGTTTAAACTTAGCCATTTGTGTTACCAAATTGAGGCATATGAGTGCTACTTTCGAAATTGATTCTTTTGTTAATTAAGAACTTCTTTTGGATGGTAAAAATGCAAGAAAAACTCTGTTTGATACTGTGTCTTTGATGTTGTGGTCTTATTTTATCAATGGAATTGCAGGACCTGTCATTTGTCGACTTCAGCTATGCGTGTCTGAGAAATGTCTTTTTCTCACGTGCAAACCTTCATTGTGCTAAGTTCAAGGTAAGTTTAAGTGATAGATGGTACATCTGGTCTGTTGAGAACAACTACTGTTATTTATACATGCTATATCTTATTAGAAATACCCACTCTATTTTCTGTAAAAGAACATCGACCTGGTTTAGCATCCACAATCCAAAGTTTTAATTGTACACTTGTATTAAAATTAAAGATTTTCTACTGTTTATTTTATTTGGTATATAGGGTTATCATTTCTTTTTATAACATCAGCATGACTATTGAAGCTTTCATATTTTGTCACAGGATGTGGATGCTGAGGGTGCCATTTTTCTCAATGCAACTTTGCGGGAGTATGACATTGAAATTCCACAGCAGTGATATTGATTATATAATATGTATAATATGTTAGTGGGCTGCCTGATTAATGCAATTATCTTTTACCTAGGGAAGATGTGAATTTACTGGGGCAAATCTCCGTGGAGCTTTGTTGGCTGGAGCTAATCTTCAGAGTGCAAATCTACAAGGCAAACTTTTTTCCATTCTGATACAGTTTTAGTAATATTCTATTTGTTAGTTCCATCCTAGTGTTGCCTTAAATTCC
The DNA here is from genome assembly GCF_965620075.1 of Prunus avium. Classification (NCBI taxonomy): domain Eukaryota; kingdom Viridiplantae; phylum Streptophyta; class Magnoliopsida; order Rosales; family Rosaceae; genus Prunus; species Prunus avium. Next base: position 3,651,095 of record NC_142290.1, on the reverse strand, counting down.
TTTGCATGTGTTCTGTTAACATGAACTTAATTTTTTCTTTAATTTTTTTAACTTCTAGTAAGTTTATGCACCTCTCGTTTACCCCTATTAAGATTTCGAATTTTCCTTTTAATCATGTTTTATCCTTTTGCAGATGCATGCTTGATTAATTCTAGCTTTTGCCAGGCAGACCTGCGTTCTGCACACCTACAGGTTCTGCATTTATCAATTTAAATATGTAGCGCACTTATTTTTCAAGTAATTTGTCCTTCTTGGTTTTCCAGAACATCCATTAATAAGATAGTAACTGTTTGTCTGTGAAGCTTCATGCAAGAAAGATGAACTAGTCATCTAACATCATTGAATCTTTACTATGGTGCCGAACATATTTACTTCCATTAATGAGGGCAAAGTTAACTGCATGTCTTATATTCTGTCAGTTGCCTGTATTACTTTGATTCTTTTTTCTTTTTATCCTTAAGAGTCGATTCCCAGTAATGGTTGAGCTTACAAAAGCTTATTTTTCCTACTTCATTCCATTGTCTTTTCTACAGATTTTGTTATCGAAAAAAAAAAACCTCTAAATAAAGTCATGGATTTTAACGAATTAAAGCAAATAGAAATTTAGGCTTAGAATTTTGGCACATGAATGAAATTGCATCCTGGAGGGTGGTGAATAGGACATTATATTTTTCTTTTACAAGCTAACTATAATGGATCCGGATCCTCTGCTTGCTTTTTCTTTGCCATGATCTGCTTGACTTTTATTCTAAGTATGACACCTCATTTAAAATATATCTAATGGCTAAAAGGACTGCCACATAATTTTGAATAGAATAGAAAAGAAAAACCTTTAACAATAACTGAAAAAATAAATATTGTCGTCCCTGTATTCACATCAAGTTTTTCTTCCTCATCTTGATTCTCATGTGTTTCGGACAATATGTATCACCCTCCTAAGTTCAGGACATACAATTGAAATTACCTTTCTAACACATTGAACATATAGCTTTCTTTTCTCGCATAAGAAAAGATTATTTCAAAGCATATTGATAAAAATTGAAGAAAAAGAACATGATGGTGCTGGCATGGCTGCAGAAAATATGCAGAATTTTGAAAATGCCTATTTGGCCAAATACCCGACTAAAATTTTGGGATTGAAATCAACAATAATTTTCCAGTGTAAAATACTGGAATTGAAGTGTTTGTTAAGAACAAATATTTGAAGTTGAAGGACCCAACACTTTTTTTCCCCATTCAAGGATTGATATTGATCATCTTGTTAGGTTCTTACTGCAGAGCGAGGGAGAAAACCATATTTGGTTAAAGAGAATTTTTATTTCCTACATTTAATGTTTTTTTTTTAGTGTTTAAAGATAAATGTGTTGTCAATTTTTTAGCCTTTAGATATATTTTAAACGAGGTGTCATGCTTATAATAAAAGTCAAGCATATCATGGCACATAAAAAACAAGCAGAGGATCCGGATCCAACTACAATTTTTGCCCCTTTTTTTCTATTTCATATAAATCATATGATTTATTATCAATCGACACACGAATCTTTTTAAAAATTCTTGAAAAGAGAGCACAAATCCAACAAATCTGAAAATTTACAGTATTAAGCTTAGACACATATGTCTACCATTCTGGAAAACCTTAGAAGCATTAGAGTACGCTTGATAGTTTATAATGAGTGCCAATCTTGAAACTGCTGCTGTCAGGAAATATTCCAGCAGCTGTTGCCAATTTTTGAATTTTACAATGGGCATAGTTCTTGCAGATTTGAACGAGAAGAACTATCAGCATTAGAATTTACTGGTGTGATAACCTTCAGAATTTAAAATAAAGATTTCAATAGGAACACTTTAAGACATCCCAATCCTCTCCTTTGCAGCATAAATTTCAGATTCCATGTTGGTTTTATTTGGGAGGATTAATTCCACTTCCTACTCGCAGTATGCTCTTTATGATCTCGGCTCATGATTTTGCGTTTGGCGCTTATAGATAATTGATTTCAGACTAAAACGAGCACAACGATAAATCTGTCTAGAAAAGCCTTTCTGTAATTCGTATTCACCAGCTGGTTGGCTTACTTGTTGTGAGCTTTTGTATGTGATTCCTTCTGTTCGTTGCCAGTGAGCTACACAGTAAAGATATCCTTTACAATAAGATGTTTCCTTCTAAATGACTCATAGTCAGAGAGCATGAAAACACAAGGACCACTAGGAAGATGACTCTGCTATTAGAAACTGAAGGAAATAAGGAGGAGAGTAAAAGATTCCACCAAAAATATAGCCATAAAGAAAAAAGCTCTCTCTCTGTCTCTCTGTCTCTGTCTCTCTCTGTGTCTCTCTCGCTCTCTGTTAATCGTTTTGAATTCAATATTCTTGTATTAGGAGGTTGCCAAATGTTTTCTTTGGTGTGACTTCATTTTTAAAAAAATAAAAAAAAGAGAAGAATTTCCTGATTTTCAAGCTGATCGCACTGCAATTAATCATTCAATCGTTTGTTTGTTGATGAGTGCAAGATGCCTTAGGATTTGGTCCTTAGAGAGGGTAATAATATATTACTTGTTTCTCTTATTTTTTTCAGAATGCTGATCTTACAGATGCCAATTTAGAGGGAGCTATTCTGGAAGGAGCAAATTTGAAGGTAAAGTGGAGGTTATGTGCCAAAAAAAAACACGTAGTCTGAAATATGTCTCTTATGCTTAAGAGATTAAAAGCATTCCTATAAATTGATTTTGAGAACTCAATTATCCTGTTTGACTTCTAAAGAAGCTTAAGAATTGTCATAATTCTAAGTTTTCTGAACCACCTAGCTCCATCGACTTGCTAATACATTGCGACATAAGGGAAGAGGTCTTTGCTCTCCCTTTTTTGGAGGAGAAGAGTACCATTAGAATAGTTTTCATTTTCTACCAAAACAGTTTTGCCTTTTTCTAAAGCTTCGTTTGCTCTGAGATAGTAGAGGGAAGGGGATAGAAATGTAAAAATGATTCTTCCATTCCCTTGTTTGTTTCACCTTTATGGAAGGATCCTTATCTGTGGACCTGCATTTTTCTATCAAACAATTAATGGGTAGATTGGGGACCCATTATTTGTACTTTGTAATAATCTTTTGCTTCTGATTCCCTTCATATAACCAAACTAGGGAAGGGACATTCAAGAAGAATACCATTTTAGGGATTAGTTCTAATTTTCTACTATTAGACATTTCAGCCTTCTTAGTACTAGGGCAATTAGTTCTCATATTTTAATCTGAGACATTTCAGTTTCTCTCTCCTTGAGTTATCTTTCTTGGATACTTCCTAGACGTATTTAGTTATATATCCATTCTTAGCACTAGTGATATAGATAAATCCTACCATTTATTTTCCATAAACAAACCCAAAAAAGTACAGCTGGCCCTGTTGAATTTAATTTTTATTGTTAAATTACTTTGATACCCTATTGAGTGTTTTGGGTTTTTTATAAATGAGGTTTTGGGGTTGGGCTTGTTTTAAGAAATTGATGGCAGTTTTGTAATTTATAAGAGCTTTGGGTGTGTTTTTAAAGTCCATTTCATGTAGGGTGTTTTTAATAATTTGGGCCCCTATATTGGGCATAATAGTGGAATTCCCTATTTCCTAACCCAAGCTTCTTTCCTTTCCTCTTCACAACCTGGTTGCCTACCTAGTAATGTGAGGGGGGACATTGAATTACTTTAATATACCTGGGACATTTTCAACCACCAGGAATCCTGAGATTTTTCAATTCCTGGGATCCCTAACAGTGAAGGTTGGATAATTTTATGGTGAATTAGTCTTTCATGCTTCAGTTAACATAATAAATGTCGGCAGTGAAACTCTAGTGCTAGATAGAGAACATAATAATACCAACATGTTTATCATATTAGATTTGGAGTCAAATCTATGGTGCTTTTTGGAAAATGTCTGGTGATTGTACTAGGTAGTCATTGAAGGTGAGTGGTGAAGGTATAAAAAGAAAAGCAATGTAAGATATCCATTGAATTATTTTCTACTTTGGATTCGGCATTCTGAATATCTTGACATTGGACTAGGTAGTCATTGGAGGTGAATGGTGAAGGTATAACAAGAAATGCAATGTAAAATTTGTCGTGCTTTTTCTTTAATGCTGCATTCTGAATATCTTGACATTGGAGAGGAAACAGTTTTTTGTTTATTGACGCTGTATGTGCAGTAAGAGTCACTTTTTTGTTACATATTCTCTTGCTTAGTATGTACCAGATTGAAATTATTATTTTTTCCTACATGCTGTAGGCAACAGGTTTTGTTTTATTGATGTTGCATGAGTAGGAAGAGTCAGTTAACAATTTGATGCTGCATGTCTCTTGCTTAGAAGCTGTGCTAGATTTATTCCTCGATGTTTCTGTGAGATGGACTTATCATTAATAAATGGTTCATGAGTAATATATCATTAAGTGCAATTTAAATTAATTAGGGAGTGTACATGGGGCAGGGGCGGGTACAAGTGGCGAACAAAGACAAGTTAAAACGAAATATTTAAGAAATGGCTCAATTGAAAAAATGTATTCATGTGGCTGACATAAAATAAATTGAGTTCACATATCGAAAAATGTTTATGGCATCTATCTTTTAGTTTACGGAGCCAACTTTTGTTCATGTTCTTCCTCCCTATATTTATATATCATATTTGTGTATAATTGCATTTGAGAGGCACACATTTCTTATACTTTATTTGATTTAATGTTGAAAGAACACACTCAGCATGATTTTTTGAAACATTAATTCCGTGATTAAGAATGTTCATATATATGACAATCATATAAGCTGGTATAAGAGGTTGTTATGGAGAAATACCCCATGTTTACCCAAAATGAATATCAAAGAAAAAAATCTGTAGTTTCATCTTGTATCACATTATGTTGCATAAATGAATCTTAAAAGAATCTGCTCCCTACTGCTCTCATATTTGATTTATTTGGCTGAATTGTTTGCGTGCTAGGGTGCCAAGTTGAGCAATACCAATTTGAAGGATGCAAACCTTCAACGAGCTTATTTACGGCAAGTGAATCTTCGAGATACGGTAATGAAAGCTGATCGGCATTCTGTGACTTTTCTTTTGGTTATTGTTTTCAAAACCAAGAAATAGATTGATCAGGTTACTAAACATAAACAATGTTGCATTCCAAGTTTAGTATTTACTTTCCTCTCTTGAATTTCATTAGGGGTGCTTGGGCTTATAGCTTTCCTTTTGTTCGTCTCAACTCTCAAATTGTAGTATATTTTTACATGTGCATAATCTAAGGTCCATTGTAGCATTGAGAAGGTCAAGATCTTTTCTTGATAACTTAGTTGATAGTTGTATCTTTCAAGGCAAGAAATTGAGGATGTGACTGTTCTTTTTATGTTTTGAACAGCATTTGGAAGGTGCAAAGCTTTTCGGTGCCAATTTAAACGGAGCAATGAGATGACACTGAGTGTTGCTATTGTAGATCCTGTGGAGGTTTGTAATTCTGTTTGTGTATAACCCGTCTGCCAAGATTCCCATTGTCCAATTTCTGGGTTGAGGCAACCACCCTAGTAATCAAATGATGTGGTTTGTACATAAATCTTATACCCAAATTCAATTCATTTGGTGATAAATGTCTAGTAGTTGATAAAGATGAAAGGGTAAATTATGACAACGGTCACTGAATCTGTACCCGATCTTCACTTTCGTCCTACAATACAGTTCTTGGAATTTAACTGTGGTCCTCGTACTTTTACTTGTGCATCTCTTTCCGATTATTAATTCCTTCACATTTTGTTAATTAAAGGGGTAAATTAGTAATTCTACCTTGCATCAATAACAAATTAGAATAAAAAGTATAAAACAAGATTTAAGAGTAAAAAATCAAGGAAAAAAAAACCTTAAATAAGTGGAAATTTTGCCCATGCTTCCCCGCACATCTGGACCGCATCTACATAATCACCCACTGCTCTACATATCTCCCATACTCTGCACCACAGGCACCGTAAAATTTCACCGACACCTCAATAATTGTATTGGGGGCCCAAAGTCAAACTTAGATTCAAGTTCAAGGATCATCACCATAATTATTTCACTTTTTACTTTTTATTTTACTTTTTAATTGAGAAATAAAATTATTAATTTACACTTCAAATCAATAGAAAGGTTAACATAATTTGACACAATGATAATCAATGCATCACTTCTGCTCGCTTAATTCTGTGTGTCCTTTTTTATTTATTTATAGAAAATATGATATTGCATTGGTAAGAATTAGCATGTTATCGGAAGCCTGGTTAAAACATTCTTAGAGAAAAACAGAACATCGTGAGAAGAAAGAGTATCTATCACTCATGTTATTGACTAAACATAAGAGTCAAACAAGAAAGAGATAAAATTACTGTGTCTTTTATCCTTGTTATTGTCGTTAAAAAGATAAAATTACTGGGTCTGTATCTAGAACAAGAAAGAAAATAAAAACCTTTCACTTTCATTGAAGATAAGATAGGATAAGGATATCTGAAAAAGTTTGATGATAAAGACAGCATTGACACATTGGGCCAAAGTGATGGTTACATAGAGTTATAATGTTTCTTGGAACAGGATAAGGCTACTCGTAATGTCGGCAAGTTATTCACCGTACACGTGTCAAGTACTAGAACATAGACTTAAATGACTTGGTCGAAATCATGAGATTAACGCTATTGGTGGGTGGACGCAAGTCTCAGTAGCGTTATGTATGGATCGTTGTTGAAAGTTTTCATAGCAGATTGTCAGAAAGATTCTTGCTTATCCAAAATCTTTTTGTAGGGCTTTTGCTTTTCCCAATCTACGATTCTTTTTCACCTTCAAATAGTTTTATACTAAACTATGTTCCCGTTGTATTTAATTATTATTATTTCAATGTGAATTCTAATTACCAAATGCCAAATTCAAAACATGTGACTTACAAGTCTCAAAATGACATGTGTAAACATAACGTAAGGCACATTATGTTTCAAAGATAATGTCAGTCATTTTCAGATATTAAATAGCGTTTGTTTATGTATTCTAAAAAGGACGGGAACATAGAAAATAAAAAGTTTCAATATTTGGAGCGAGATTAGACAAGTTAATAAGTTAAAATTAAGATAGGTTAATAGCTCGATTCCTTCGTACACGAGAAAACCTCCGACGGACATACCAGATTAATAGCTTGTTGCATATTAGTCATTTTGTTTAAATGATTCTTCGTTAAGCTATGGCGTTGACACCCTATAGGCTATACTCACGGCCAAGAGTCAAATACCTAATTGGCACAAAACATGGCCAAAGGGGAACAAAAAGAATAGTCATATAGTCATTATATATAATTAATTTAAGGTAAGACGATCTTACCGACATCCGAAAGATGTGGCATATCGAGTGATGGAGACTGAGAGTAGACTCAGACAAACCACTTCTTTTCTCTTACCTTAATATCGCATTTGCAAGCGTTGTATGGAGCTTATTGGCTGTGGGCATTTTTGTAATTTCTGTCACACCAGTTACACCGCCCTAAACTCAAATTGGATAAAAGCGATTCTGCGAATGCCTTGAGAAAAAACATTTGGAAGTGATCCCTAGATAAGCACTCTAGGTGCTTCTACAAAGGCAATTTTTTCAAATTCTTCTTTGTTGTACCAAATAAGCCCCTATAATAAAAAATAAAATAAAATAAAAGGAAAATGAAAGGTGTTGTGTGTTTCCCCTATAAAAAGGCATCTTCACGTTACTCCCTTCACAAAAGATCAAAATCCATTTATATTTTCTAGAGAGAGAGAGAGAGAGGGAGAGTAACAATGGCAGGAATTGTTCACAAGATTGGAGACGCCCTCCACATAGGAGGAGGAGGAGGTAACGAGCACAAGAAAGACGAGGAGTACAAGAAGGAAGGTGAGCACCACAAGGACAAGAAAGACGAACACCACAAGGACAAGAAAGACGACCACAAGAAAGACGGCGATCACAAAGACAAAGACAAAGACGACAAGAAGAAGAAGAAGAAGAAGGACAAGAAGAAGGATGGCCATGACAGCAGCAGCAGCGACAGCGACTAATCTATAATATTCTGGTAAACCATCATCTTCCTCTGCATTTTGTTTCATTAACTTTTGATGATCTGATATATGTGCAGAAATATTTATTTTATAATTTTAATAAGTTATTTTTGCATCTATCTGATTGTGATTTGTTTTTAAGCTAAAGTGCAATACAGAGCTATGGTTAAATTATTCTAGATTAAATAAATATACGGGATAGGGTTTATGCTATGTCTTAATATTGAGATCTATGATGTAGACACGGACTTAGTCAAGTTGGCTAGAGCAGATGTGCTTCTGCATTCAAGTTCGCATCACCTCCGCGTTATTTAGATTAGTTTAGAGTAGAATATCGTTTTTATTAAAAAAATTTAAAAAAAAGTGAGATCTGTGACATGATCTAAATATGTTTAATTAAGAACAACACGGCTGTGGAGGATCTGGATTCTCAAATACCAAGATGACAAATAATGAAAATATTGTGTGAAATGAATTTGATTTTCTTTGTCGTTGCTTAATGAATCTGTTAATCTCTACCTAATTATATTTGTGTTTTTTTTAATTTGCCTTGTAGGTGTTTGGGGCGTCATGAGATGAGAACACGCTCAACTCCTATTTCCTTTCCGTTTACGGCCCAACATTATATTTTGCATTTCAAGAAAAGAAAAGGCTTGTTCCGCAGCCCAACCCCGAAAAAAGAGAAGAAACAAAGAAGTCGTGTTTAATGTTTATCTGCTGAATGCTGTTGCTTAGTAGTAGCTATATATGTAAAATGTTTCTACGCAGGCACTGAATATAAATGTGAAACCTCTGACCGACTTTCATATGAATAAGGATAAATGCTTAATATTATCTCTGTCTTAGTATTCAAGTGGTTTGTTGTTTATATCTTATGCTTGTTTTGTCTCAATTAACAGCATCCCCCCATCGAAATGCACCTAAATTAACCTTAAAGTTAAAGTGACTCATTTTGACTCCTTGATAAAGGTTTGATGTTCCATAATGACCTCTACTGTCAATCCCATTCAAAAGTCTGTTAAGTTTGATGACGTGGTAGGGGTGTTTTAGTAATTTTGTGCACCTAGGTTTTTTATTCACAAATTTGAGTGGGTAATGTGGCAAAGTGGAGTCCATCTCCAGTATGGATAAAAAAATTAATAAAAAACTAAGTACTTTAAAAAATTAAAATACGAACATAACATTTAAAACTTTAAAAAATTGAACTCCTCTCTCTCTCTCTCTGTTTAGAATTTCCATCAAAATGAGGATTGGGTGGTTTGCAGTGAAGGAATTACGTTAGAGGAGAAGCTGTATGTGAGAGTTGGAGGAAATTAATCCACCAAAATTAATGTAGATTTCATATCCATATGCAAATTACAGGAGTGAAATTCTGTAGAATGAAAGAAATTATAATCCACTTTGTTGAGCCTTGAGATGGCAAAATTTTTAGGACATAAAAACAAGTGTTCTGCAAATTTTTCTTAAGCTCATTCAACCATTGCAAAATAGAGGCACAACGTCTTGTGTTCGTACCACTTTGCAAAACCCAAGGGAAGGTGTCGTATAGTAGTGTAGCTCGGAAGTCCGAGTGTCGTATCCACAGAGAGCGGTGTAAAGATAACAGAGGTGAAAAAGAACGATTATGATTGAAAAGTAGATTTATGCAAGATTTGATTTCAAGAAAATTCAATTGAAGGCATTGGGTTTCCACTTTTAACATAAGCATGCAATTCTTAATAATTTGATCCACAAAATATTTTCCATTGTAGTTTAAAATAATTAAAGCTCTTTTTAATTTCCTTTAGAAGTATTCTAAGCATAACTTGTATAATTGGCAACAAACTATCAAAAAATAATCTTCATCAAAATTCTATTAATCTTTAGTAATTCTCTTCTCTTTTAAAAGCATGAAAGTTTTTACTACACAATGGGAAAAACATGATTGAACCCATGAAATAGATTATCAAACATTCATCAATTAATTACAAAGAAAACTACAAATTCCATTTGAACAAAAACTACAAATTCACATTAAAGCTTAAGTTTGGATCAAACTAATGAAAATTACACACTTATATTAAAAGCTTTCTCCCTAGTCTTAGCTAGGGAGTTAGTTTCCCATAATAAAATAAAACTAAAAACAGAAATTAAAACTCAGAAAGATGGAGGGAAGAGAGAAAGCTCAAGAGTTGTGGAGCTTGGGTGTGTTTGAAGGCTTGTAGAGCTTCCTATTTATAGCCTTAAATCTCAACAACAACAATCACTAGGGAAATATTAAAATCTGAAATTCTTATCCCTTTCAATGCAAAACCGTAACCCATCTCTTCATTGTTTCTTCTTTGGCATGGGTGCCATCCTTCTTTCTTTTCTTTATGTTTCTCTGCTCATTACTTGTAGGCATATTGGCATTTGAATTTCATATCTTGTGTCAGCCAACAACATGCTTTATACTTCTTTTGCTGTGGTAAATCATGTGACTTTGCTACTGCACACATGGTTGCTGTCCAAAGTTGCTGACTGCTATCTTTTTGGTTGGCTGCAACCATTCCTTTAGGTTGTTGGAAAAAGGAATTCTTCTTGAACCAGGCTTGGTGTAAGAAGGCCACAGGTTTTAATATGTATCCAATGGAGCTCAAATTTGGATATGTTATAATAGACACACATTGGACCAACTTTCATGAAGACTGTATTCTCATATGAGCAGTAAAAACGTGCGTTTTGGGGCTTGCAAGTTGGCCTCCGAAAATGGACTGGAGTTTGGGCTTCATTTCTTTTCTCTCCTTGGGCTGCTTGCAAAGAGAGAGCTACCTAATAGAAAATTCAACTGAATTAGCCTTTATTTCAATGAAGTGCAAATGAATTTGTAAAATGCAATGTAACATTCTAATTGGTTCAAAATTCATTGAAACAAAGTACTAAAGTACTAACAAATATAGATTAGGGAGAGGGGTGAGTTGCAGGTTGGGGGGAGGGGGGGGGGGGGGGGGAGCGATGAGTTTCTGGTGGGTGGGGTTACAAGGACAGAGAGGTGAATTTGGTGCGACTGGGGGAGAAGGGATGGGTACGGTTTGTTTTTTTTTTCCCCTAAAATCTATTTTATTTTCAAATTTTATGTTTGTATTTTAATTTTTTTAAGTGATTAAAAAACCTAGGTGCACAAAATTACTAAAACATCCCTGCCACATCATCAAATTTAACGAACTTTTGGATGGAGTTAACGGTATGGGCAATGTGGAATATCAAACCTTGGTCAAGGAGGCAAAGTAAGAATTGACCAATATTTCAGGGTGCACTGTAGCAATTAAGCCAAAATTAAAATACAAACATAAAATTTTAAAATAAATAGATTTTAAGGAAAAAAAAACAAAAAAACAAAAAAAACCATACCCATCCCTTCTCCCCAAGTCGCACCAAATTCATCTCTTCCTTCTCTATCTTTGTAACCCCACCAACCAAAAACCCATCACTCCCCCCCCCCAAACCTGCAACCCACCCCCTCCCTGTGCAAACTTAGAGTCAAACAATATGGGTAGAATATTTTCAGATATATTTCATTCTCCGAAGGGAGGTATTTATAATACAGGTTACAAACCCTAGTAGGGTTTAATTAGGAAATAAGTGGAATCCTAATTACATAATATCTATACAAAAGGAAAAATAAATAAAACTCAAATACAATATGATATATTCTACTCGCCAACACTCCCCCTCAAGTTGGAGCAAAGACGTCACGCATGCCCAACTTGTCAAGCGAGTTGAGAAAGATACTTGTAGAAACAGCTTTCGTAAGAACATCAGCTAACTGATACTCTGAACGGATGAAGGGGAAGGACACAATCTCCGCATCCAACTTTTCTTTAATGAAATTTCGATCAACCTCCACATGTTTTGTACATGATTATGAGCAATTGCAATCGCAGCCGTATTGTCACAATATAAATCCATGGGTTTATTAGGCCCAAAACCAAGGTCTTTCAACAATCTCCTCAACCATAGTAACTCAGATACACCATGGGCCATTCCCCGATACTCGGCCTCAGCACTAGATCTAGACACCACCTTTTGTTTCTTGCTCCTCCACGTAACAAGATTGCCACCCACAAACATAAAATACCCAGATGTTGAACGCCTATCTGTGGCTGAACCTGCCCAATCAGCATCTGTATACCCTTCTACATTCGTATGGCCATACTTGGAGAAAATTAACCCCTTGCCAGGAGTTACTTTCAGATACCTTAAAATACGAGTCACAGCCCCCATATGATCCACACTAGGAGAGTGCATAAACTGACTCACTATATTTACAGCATACGCAATGTCCAGACGGGTATGAGCTAAATAAATCAATTTCCCCACAAGTCGTTGATAAAGTTCTTTATCAGTCGGAACTTGATCGGGATATATCCCCAACTTATGATTCTGCTCACTAGGGGTATCAATTGGTTTACAATCCAACATTCCAGTTTCTGCAAGTAAATCCAAAACATACTTTCTTTGGGATAGAAAAATACCATGTTTAGATCTGGCAACTTCAATCCCAAGAAAATACTTTAAATCACCCAATGATTTCATCTCGAACTCAGAAGCCAGATACTTCTGAAGACTCTGTATCTCTACATGATCATCTCCAGTCACAATCATATCATCAACATAAATAATTAAAGCCGTCAATTTACCTTTATGATGCTTCAGAAACAAAGTATGATCAGAGTTACTTTGCACATACCCAAACTTCTTCATGGATGCAGCAAATCTTCCAAACCACGCTCTTGGAGACTGCTTTAATCCATAAAAGGATTTCCGTAGCTTGCACACCACACCCTCCTTAGAAGTCACAGGGATACCCGGCGGAGGATCCATATATATTTCTTCCTTGATGTCACCATGGAAGAATGCATTTTTGACATCAAATTGTAGCAGCGGCCAGTCACGGTTAGCAGCTAAGGATAAGAGTACGCGTACAGTGTTGAGCTTAGCTACTGGAGCAAAAGTCTCTGTGTAATCCACTCCATATGTCTGAGTATACCCTTTTGCTACCAATCTTGCCTTGTAACGGTCAATGGAACCATCAGCCTTGTGCTTCAAAGTAAACACCCATCTGCACCCAACCGCCTTTTTTCCTTTTGGTAAAGGAACTAACTCCCAAGTAGCATTCTTGTTCAAGGCTTCCATCTCAACATGCATTGCATCTATCCAGTTTTGATCAAATAGAGCATCCTGCAACTTAGTTGGCACACATATACTAGATAATTGACACAAATATGATGCATATGACTTAGATAAACGATGAGTTGACATATAATGGTTAATGAGATATTTAGACTTGGCATGTATATCAGGAGAATATTGCACTTTAGGTTTCCCACGGGTAATACATGGGGCAAAGAATAGGTAGGCACATCACTAGAAAGTACCTCATTATCACAACTTGATTGAGGCAATGGCAGGGCAGAGGGGGGTCTATTATCAATTTCATCTGTACGAGAGTCGCCAATATCACTGTTATGTCCTTCTGAGAGAGGCTCGAAAACACTAACAATTTCATCTGGTGACCGGTTGTGGCTTTCCTCGCGACCGGTCGCGTCACTCGTATCGGTACTGTTATCGCTCGTCGACGCGAGCGACCGGTCTCTTCCTATGTGCGACCGGTCGTTTTCATCACAGAGTCGTTGGTGACCGGTCGAGTCTTCCCTGCGACCGGTCGCTTCCTGTTCACCAGAAATTCCTTTTTCAGGTCCAAAAACTTCCATATTTTCCACTCCGAAACTCTTCAATTCACTCCCCCTCTCCCCCTGAATTGAAGAGGAGGGAGAGACATAGTAGGGTACTTCTTCATGAAAAGTAACATCTAAAGTGACATGTACCTTCTGAGTAAGCGGGTGATAACACTTATAACCCTTCTGAGTAGTAGAATAACCAATGAAGACGCAGCGGAGAGCACAAGGATCAAGTTTACTCCGTTGATGGGAGTAGACATGAACATACGCAACACACCCAAACACCTTCGGAGGTAACTTAGAGACCGAAACCGGAGGAGTAAGAGCACACAACACATCAAGTGGAGTCTTGAAATCAAGAACCCGACTAGGAGTACGGTTAATCAAGTAGGTCGCGGCCAAGACACCATGTCCCCAAAGATGATGGGGAACAGACATATCCAACATAAGAGAGCGGGCAACTTCAAGTAACTGACGATTTTTCCTTTCAGACACGCCATTCTGTTGAGGAGTGAATGGAGTGGTAGTTTGGTGAATGATACCGTGATCACGAAAGAACTGATTCAATGTATGATTCACATATTCACCGCCATTATCGGTCCGAAAAACTTTAACATGAGCATGAAATTGAGTAGACACCATGACACAAAAATCAGGGAGAATAGAGGCAACATCATGTTTATTCTTCATCAAATACACCTATATTAAGCGAGTGCAGTCATCAATAAACGTAACAAACCAACGGAAACCATTTGAAGTCACACGAGCAGGACCCCATACATTAGAATGGACTAACTCAAAAGGCAAGGCAGCTTTATTATTACTTAAGGGAAAAACAGTACGGTGACTCTTGGCCATTACACAAGTCTCACATTTGAAGCTAGACTCATCACAGGAGCGGAATAAAGATGGAAACAGACGCTTAAGGTAGCCAAATGACGGGTGTCCCAAGCGACGATGTCATAACCAAATTTGCTGTTTGTCTTTGACACTGCAACGTTGAACAGTATTAACGACACGATCACGAACTGGTGCAGAAGGTAATGTCAAATAATACAACCCCCCTATCCGTTTACCATGCCCAATCACCTCGTGAGTCTTGAGATCCTAAAAAGAGCAATGGGTAGGATAGAAAGTAGCAGAAGCATTAAGTGTATCAAGTAAGCGACCAACAGATAACAAGTTACAATGGATATTGGGAACTAATAACGCACGAGACAAGGACAGAGTTGGGGTGAGAGAAATGGTGCCCTCGCCAGTAATTGGAGAGGCAAACCATTAGCACTAGTTATGTATGGGTCACGGGTGTTACTAGACAACTCATAAAAAAATTTAGCATTATAAGTCATATGATCAGAAGCACCAGTGTCAATTATCCAAGTATTAGAGCAAGTACCTGGAATAGAGTCAGAAACACGCAAATTTGTAGAAGCAGCAGCACCACCAACAATGGAATTATCACCCATGATTGTAGCAGAAACTCAACAAATCACGCAGGGTATACAACAGATCACAGCACAGACACAAATATGGCAGATGCACGAAGACAACAAAGGCACAAACACAGTAGAGGCACAAACACGACAGAGCACACAGCGGAACACGGCAAAGGCACAGACACAAGAACCCTAAAAGAAATTAAGGCACACAGTAGAACACGGGTGGGCACAACACACACAGGTCACCAGAAAGTCGACTCTGATACCAAGTCAAACAATATGGGTAGAATATTTTCAGATATATTTCATTCTCTGAAGGGAGGTATTTATAATACAGGTTACAAACCCTAGTAGGGTTTAATTAGGAAATAAGTGGAATCCTAATTACATAATATCTATACAAAAGGAAAAATAAATAAAACCCAAATAGAATAGGATATATTCTACTCGCCAACACTTAGTGCAGGGGCTTTTTCGTTCCAACAGCTTCAAATGGGCTGGGATGCCGTAAGGAGCGAAAATGGGTAAAATTACCCCATGTGTCTGAGTTCAAGGACTAGGCCCCAAGAATGTTTCGAAAGGATAGTAGAACCTTATGAAACACCCTAGTTATCTTCACCAATAGAAATAAAGATGGCTTACAGGTAGATTCTTAGCTTGGCATGAGAAGCTTGTGGCATGGGAGCAAAACCATCATGAGTTTAGCATAAACAGAGAGAGGGCTATGAATTCCTATGAGAAACAAGGGTATTAAGACAAGGGGGAATGGATTCTAAGAGGGTTTGTTGAAAAGAGAGAGAGAGATGAGGATATAATGGGTGTGTTGAGTAGTTTCCAGCAGCTTGATGAAAACTCTTTCAAGCTCTAGAACACTTTAACATAAGAGGAAAAGGGGAGGAGATGGAGGAATAGGGCTCGAAATTGCAGAGATTTCAGGGTGAGAGATGAAGCTTACTCTCTGAATGTGTGTTGAGATGATGGGTAGGAAATGCCTCTTTTTATAGGCGCTGGAAGGTCCTTCTTCCCAAGAAACCCTAGATGGTTCCTCCCCAATCTGCCAAATCTCTCCCTCTCTTTCTCTTCTCTTCCTTTGACTCATCCTATTTGGTGAAATTCTCTCTACCCAATCGCACAAAAATAGGGTTTGGGGAGCTCTAGGCTTTTCCCGTAGTTGTTCTAGTGGGGGACTCCCATTTTCAGCCATCTTTCTTCCTTCTTTTCTCCCCTCTTCCATGGCTACATATGATGAGAGGAAAGAAATGGGTATGTACACTGGTTTGAAGGGTGCCTTGGCTCCTATGAGCGCTAATATCCCCTGGTTCTTTGCATGTTCCACCTTGGTGTTCGTTCTTAGCCCATGTGTTGGAGCCTCCCAGCAGCTTACTGACATAACACTTTGGCTTTCATCGTGGTTTACGTTTCCAGCTAAGTGCTGGAGACTATGGATGCTTTCTTGGCTGCTTGGGCTTTTGCTAAAGTGATTGGTTAGCCTACCAAGGGAATGGGCTTGAATGATGGGCTATTTTATTTATGGTGATGGGCTAATTTCCTAGGGTATTGGGCTCCCTTTTCCTCTCTTTTATGCTTACCCATATATTTGGGCTCAAGAAACGGGCTTGAATTTCGGGGCTCCCAAGTAGCCCAAAACTTCCGTTTCTTGGCTCATCAATGGGCCTCATGAAAGTTCGTTACCATCCATGCCACAACCCACTCAGCAAGCCCCAGCCATTTGTGTGGCTTGGGCCCACTTCAGCTTGTAGCGTGGTTGGGTGTGAAATAATGATTTTCTGCTCGGCATGGCATGTCGATTGGCGTGCTTTAATTTTATCGTATTTGAAAAGAGATATGATGCTTGATTGGATAATTAGCTTAGGCTCATAGAGCCAGTGCATTTTATAGGCTATAGCGGGGCAAATTGCATATTTATTTAGCATGGCACGTGGTCGTGGCTCGTGCAAGCGTGTATGACGAATTTCGCGTGCTCCGAACCGACTCTTTTCTTAATATGGTGTTGCACTAGGCCGGGAATTTATTTGGGCCCAACCCTGGATTTTTTGGTCCTCAACACCTAGAAACCCATCGCCCCCTTCCCCCGACAACCCACTCTTCCTAGGCAGAACCCAAAAACCCACCCCCACTGATTTCTTACACCTCCCCTATTTTCTTCTCTGGTCCCCCCTTTCCCCATCAAGACCCATCGTGTAATAACCCAATCCTTAAATAATTTTTAATTATTATTTTATTAGAGAAAAAGACTATTTTGCCCCTAGAATAATTTATTAGGTTCAAAGTTGACTTTTTGACTGAAACAGAATTTGGGAATTTCGCTTGCGCTATTGCATAGAGCGCAACGAAATGAGTCCGTAGACACGCAATGGGCTCAAATCCGAGTCGTATTGAAGAAAATACAATCAAAAACATGTCAGGGGCAAAATGGTAATTTTGGAAATTAGGATTTTTAAAAAAAGACCTTCTCTCTCTCTCTCTCTCTCTCTCTCTCTCTCTCTCTCTCTCTCTCTCTCTCTCTCTCTCTCGTACGATAACCCCTTTGGTTTTCCTTCCGACAGCCTCACCATCGCCAGCCCTCAAAACCGCCCACCAACAGCCGCCGGGCTGGTCCAAAAAGGACCGGCGTCACTCCGCCGTCAAGCCCGACACCACCCCCGCCGCTCTGCCACTGCTACGTTGTCGGAAAATGCAGGAAAACCGACTGGAAATTTCTAAGTTTTTGGCCGGTCGTTTCTTCCTCCTCTGGCCGCCAAATTGGACGAATAAGGTATGAATTTCTAGCTATTTTCCATGCTCTAGCTGATGGTTGGATAGGATTTAAGAGATTTTAAAGTTTGGTGGGTTGATTTTCAAATTGGATTTTGGCCGGTTTTGGGATCGCGATCCCGGCCACTTCTGCTCACTTTTTGGCCCTAGTCCAAGAACAAAAGTGGTTTCAAATAGGGTGTTACACCTTGGATAGGAGTTTGGGAGGGCGGTTTGGAGAAATTCCGGCCACCGAAATTTACTATGCACACCCACGTGCTGCCGGCGCGTGGGCCAGGTATTGGGGACCATTTCTGGTCATAGAATGATCTCCTAGTTCTCACAAGCGCGTAGGTACTGTCGGATTCCAATTCGGATATCGTTTGAACACCAAACGGATCTCGCTTATTATGCAATTTTCGAGTTCAATATGTTTGAACCGTTGGATCGCAGTCAATTCCATATATGTTGATCTAGGTAATTTCAGGATCACATAGGATTCAACGGACCGTAAAACGGAGTCTCAGAAACTCCAACCCTTGGGCTACGTTTATAGTAAACGTCCGATCGTACGATCTTGATTAATCCGATCGTCCGATCGAGACCAAAATTTCTGAACATGTGTCCTAGCCATATTGGAACCTTTAGGGACTCCCAGATTTGTGATAGGAGGTCGTGGGCCCCGCGGGCTAGGTTGACCAAGTTTATGCGGTTTGACCCCTCGGTTGACCCTGAGTCTTGCGAGGCAATTATGTCCTTTGAGAAGGGTTAGATACATGTGAGAGTCCCGATCGGAAATAAGTTATCTGAATCAATTTATCAGAAAATTTATATAAAGGGTAGGAAATAGATTGTGAAATAAAAGGAAGGTATTGATATAAGTTTGGGATACGGTTTTCAAACCCATCACAAGGGTACCCCTAGTTGCTTGAAACAATGTCATTTATAAATAGTGCCCCACGTGCTTCGAGGACCCCTGAACCATGTGATGCGAGGATTGCGGCTCGAATAGAAGTGGTATCTCTGAGACCGGCGAGGATTGCAGCTCGGATAGAAGTGGTATCTCCAAGACCTGCGAGGATTGCAGCTCAAGTGGACTTGGTGTCTCCGAGGCCTACGAGGATGGGAATTGACCGATCAGAAATGGGGGTACACCTAGGTGGAGAGAATTTAGGTTTTAAGATGCTTTTAAACTAAAACGGAAGATTTTATACAGTGCCATTATTTTCGTAAGCGATAAATTGTTTTACAAATGAAGATGAATATATAATTAATCATGAAATTGGAATGTGAATGACTATGATAACTTAAGAAAATAATGCTTAACTTTGAAAATAGTAAAGTTGTAAAACTTACAGAAATTCTTGAAAGATTATTATTGAAGGCACTCAGCACTTAGATCGTACAAGTGTTTTCTAAGGTTTAGTAGTATGAGAGAACTTTGATAACTGAAAGAAAATTACAACTTGCTTACAAAATGACTCGGAGGAAGTACTTGTAGGACTTGGCATACAAAAGATTCCAAAGAAGAAATGATGACTCAAAGAAAAGTAAATGTAACTTGTCGGGGAAACTACTTTTACTTGGAGGAAGTAAATGTAACTTGTCAGGGAAACTGCTTTTACTTTGCTTTTACTCTTGCTTTTACTTGGAGGAATCTGCTTTAACTGTTTTAACTCTTGCTTTCGGCCGCTTTAGCTGAAAGACTAGTCTTCATTTAAATCATATGGGTCCTGACTGTCGGGATAGTTTGCCCATTTGAACTTTGGTGTGGACTCTTTTTGACTGAAGGATTGACTTGGCTTCTGGGTGGAGGATGTCTGTGACCTTGGGCTAGCTTCATCACTGTCTTCATCATTCATTTGGGTAACTTGATCAAGGATTTGTCTGGCTAACTCTTTCTTGGATCTTCCTTCGATTGGGAGGGAAGAATGAGAACTGCTAGGAGAAGTAACTTTAACTGGTGCCTGGAGGGGCGAAAACTCTGTGTTAACTTGATAAATGATTCTGTCAATACCAAACTTATCCCACCATTTTACTGCAAAATGTCGAGATAAAACTCTAGTATCCCAATTAACTTGATAGCTCCACTTCATGATCCAAGGAACTTTGTATTTGGCCATAAAATGAAGGAGAATAGGGAAGAACTTGTCTGACTTTTGCAACTTGTGTTTTTTACCAAAGTAATTAACTGATTGTTGGAGATTAACTGGAATGATTTTCCAAAGGGGGCTATGGATTTCCCACCAATGGAGAAACCAAAAAGGAAATTGACTCTTGAATTTAACATCAAAATTTATGAACTAGGAGTGACTAAAATCAGGATGCTGATGAAAGAAAATCATATACCAGGCATCGATGTAGTCACCATAATTGTAACTGAGGTTTGACTGAAGAGATTACTTATCATAAGGGTTTTTACTCCACTCTTGCTGACTGAGAATTTGGCGAATGTAAAGAGAATGGAAAAGGGTAACATTGGGGTTATCCTTATCTTTAATTGGCTTGATATTAATTGACTGTGTTTCATAGAGGATGTCTCTGTAAAACTTAATTGACTTAGAGGGATGACTCGGGAAATAATGGAGATTAGGAGGAAAATATTGTTTGGCTATTTTAACTGGATCAGAAAGATTATCATAGATTGACTCAACAACAAAAAGATGGCAATGACTCTTGGGAGAATAAGGAGACTTTTTGTAGGTAACTGGGCTTGGACTTGGAACTGGTGAGGGCAAGTTAACTATGAAGGGATCATAACTGGAAACTAAGGCTGATTGGTAATTTGGGTGTAAAGAGCCTGGGCTTAGGGGATTGAATCTGTTGCTAACTGGGATTGGAGAACATCCTGGGAAAGGGATGACTTGGGAGCTTGAATCTGGTTTAACTGGATTCATGGAACAGGGGAGTATTCTGGGTTGACTTGGTTGACTGCTTTGAATATTTTGCTTGTCTTTTCTGTCGGACATTTTTCTGCTTGTTTGTCCTACAGGAATTCTCTTGTGAGGAAATCAGGAATACTGTTTTCACTACCTCTCAAATATTCTAACTCAAAATAAAAAACACTCAAAATTGCTTGCCATCGTGCAAAAATCTGTTTGGATGCAATGTTTTAAACATCTTTTTCTAAAACATGTTTTGCAGATTTACGATCAACTCTAACTGAAAATTTTTGATTCAACAAATCATATTGAAATTTACTAATGCATAATACTATAGATAAAATCTCTTTTTTAATAGGACTATAATTACTTTGTGATTGTGTCCAGACACCAGAATGGAAATGAACAATTTGCTCAGGAGACTCAAGAGTGATTCTTTGTTTTAAAATACCTCCATAACCTATTTCAGAGGCATCAGTTTCAACTATTTTGAATGAATTAACTGAAGGGATACCAAGACATGGGAGTGACTTGACATGGATTTTGATTTGTTTAACTATTTCTATGTGATTTGGAGTCCAGGCAGGAGGATTGCTCTGGAGACGATCAAATAGGGGCTTACATAACTTTCTTAGATTATGGTAGAAATCTGAGATATAATTAAGAGATCCTAAAAACCTCTGGAGTTGACTTTTATCAAGGATTTGGTCTGGAAACTTATCGGCAAATTGGATAACTTGATCAATCGGACTTATTTGTGATTGAGAAATATTGAAACCAAGAAATCTGACATTTGTTTGGAATAACTTGATTTTCTTAGCAGAGATGACTAGACCATTGGTTTTGATAACTTGAAGGAATTTACTCAGGTGTTTCCAATGCTGCTCAATAGACTCAAAGAAGATTAGAACATCATCAATGTAAACTATGGAAAATTGACTATATTGATTAAAAATTTCATTCATTATATTTTGGAATTCACTCGGCCCATTTTTTAAACCAAAGGGCATTACATTCCATTCATAATGACCAAACGGAGTAACAAATGCAGTTTTGTACCTATCTGACTCTTGGATTTGGATTTGCCAAAAACCACTCTTCATATCAAATTTACTAAAGATAACTGCTTTTTCTAATTTGTTTACTAAATCTCTTTTATTAGGAATCGGGTACCTTATCCCTTCTAATACGGAATTAAGGGGCTTGTAATTGATAACTAAACGAGGGGCTCCTCTTTCTAACTCAGCATTTTTCTGAACATAAAAGGCTGGACAAGACCAAGGTGACTTGCTTTTCCTGACTATTCCTTTTTGGACTAACTCGGTGACTTCTTATTTGCATAATTCCATTAACTCTTGACTCATTTGGATTGGTCTGGCTTTAGTAGGAATATTCTTTTCACTTAAAGATTTGACATAAGGTAAAGTAACGACATGCTGCTTTCGATGCCAAAAAGCATTGGGCATATCAGAACAAACCTCATTTTTTAATTTATCTTCGAATTTACTTATTTGAGACTGTAAGACCTTATCATCTAACTGTTGTTCTATCCTCTTAAACTTAACTTCTTCTTTAAGAAAATTAACTTGTTTTGTTTTATTTTGGATTAATTTGGCTGACTTAGAAACTACCGATTTTTGAAGGGATTTAAGACTATGTAATTCAGGTTTGGTTAAGAATTCGAATTTAACTTTCTCTCCTAAATGACTCGAAATGACTCCATCGTATTCTACCTGAAAGGGGTAAAGTAGAGACAGGGAAGGTAAACCTAAAATTACTTCATCCGTGATATCCTGGATTAGGACAAAGGATGTCTTAAAACATATTTTATTATGGCAAACATGAGCTTTAGGTAATTCGTATTTTAATTTTAATGGTTTTCCTGACGCTGTTCCTAAAACTTCTTTTGACTTCTTGTAGTATTTGGTTGGAATAAGACCTTTTTGAATACAATTTAAATCGGCTCCCGAATCAAATAAGGCTACTGTGGTTAACTCAAAATTATTAATAAAAATACTAACTCAAGAGTACCATTTCCTAAAATTAATTTGTTTGATTAAATTGACGACTTTATCACTTTTGTTATCTTCTTTGTCGGAAGACTCTGGTTCTGAATCAGTACTGAATTTTCCAAAGGGGTTGCTAGACTCTGCTTTGGATTCCATTAGGCTGATTAAATCCTGTTTTATTTCATAATTTTCTGTTTGCAATTTTTGACTTATCTGTTTTAAATCTAGAATTTCTTTTTTGACGGTTTTGACTTCTAACTGGAGATCCTGAAGGGTAACTTCTTTCTTTTTACTAAACCTTTCTAAGGTAGTGTTAAGACTTATTTTAGGAGGGTTACTTGAATTGGGTTCTTCTTGACTTATGACTTTTCCAAGTTTTCTAAGGTATTCGGATTTTAACTCTGGATTTTTGACTTTACTGATTAAGTCTATTAATAACTCTTCTTGTTCTTCTTGCTTGGTGAGGACACTAATGGTTTTATTATTACAACACTTATCTTTGCATCCTAACTGGATAGTGGGCGAACTAGACTGGGAGTTATCGGAACTATAGTTGTCTGAGCTGGTTAAGGACATGGGGTCGGACTCAGAATCATTTAACTCAAGGACTTTAACTAATTTGTCTTCATCCTCTTTTGCTAACTTTAACTGCTTTATCGTGTCTTTTACTTTACACTCATTAGCATAATGACCGAATTTTTTACATTTAAAACACTTTACTTTTCTTTTGTCTGACTTCTTTTTAAAGTGACTCTTCTTTTTACCATGTCAGGAATAATTTGACCATCTTTTCTTGGGGGTAAATTTCCTTTTACTATAAAACTCATCATTAAAAGAATTTTTCTTACGGGAATAATGTCGGCTTTTGCTAAATCTTTTATCATTGCTTCTTTTGTCCTGTCTAGACGGGGGAATTGGTGCTAGACCATGTTATTCACAGAAATTTCCTAATTCATATTTGGCTGACTTTCTCTCTGACTGTACAGACTTACTGATTTTTAAATAGACACACAGTTTCATTCCTACGTGGTTAATTGTACTAATAATATTACCATAGGTTAACTCGTCATAATTGATTTGTCCTGACTCATTGCTAAGAACTGTGCGAATCTTATGGGCAAACAAATTAGGGAGACCATTAATAAATTTTTCTTTCCAAAAAGCTTGATTACTATCATCTCTTAGCATAACTCTTGAAATAAAAACATCTTTATACCATCTAAAATCACTTAACTTTGGGCATCTAAGATTACTAAGTTGATCATGGATTATGGCAGTGGTGTTGCTCGGTGTTCCTATGAAATGTTCAATTATTGTATAGAGCAGGGTATTGACTTCGTCTTCTAATCCTGCACCTAAACGTTCATAAAAATTAGGGTAACCATTTTCGTTAAGTTTGACTGCGTGGATTATGTTACTCTTAGAGGTTTCTGTTAAATGCTTATCCCACCAAGAATGAAGTGTTCCGGTGAAACCAGTTTCTAATAGGGGCACTATTTCTGACTGTCTTAGATTGTGATTAGTGACATAACTATTGGCAACCATGGACATGTGTTGTAACTTGTTGAGTATCTCATGTTTGGACAAACCATCGATATTCCATTCGTATAGTTTATCAGAAGATACAGAAAATTGATTCTGGGTTCTTTCTTCGAACTGGATATCTAGGGGCGTAGGCTTAGGATAACAATTTTTTGTGAGACTCGTAGGATTGACTTTGTTTCTTAAACGACTGAGTTTCAGATTATATATATGTTGCATTCCTAAAAGGACACAAATTAATGTGCAAACAACCAATTAAAAATACCCGCAAGTGCACGAATCTAATGAAGTATAGATTATGTAAGTACGAGGTCGATCCCACGAAGAACTTGTCGGCTTCCTATAAGTTCTAATTTGAGTACGTAAAGAACACTTATTTAACACACCACAAATGCATAAATGCAAATTGGAAACTAAAAAAGAGTAAAGAAATGTAAAAGAAATGAAACAACACAAGAAACCAAAGAAAAACAGAAACAGCACTTTCTATCACCCTTTTATCACCTATTTATCACCTGTGAACAGTGTCATGAACAGTGAAAATGAACAGTGAGACCCGTCGTGAACAGTGACGGCCGGTCGTTTTTGGACAGATTCATGTGCGACCGGTCTCCTGAACAGTAACGACCGGTCGTTTTTGGGCAGATTCGTTTCTCTGTTTTTCCAGTTTCGACCTCTGTCCAGTGTTTTGCCTATAACTTTCCAACCGTTTATCCAAATTTCACGTTCTTTATACGGTTGGATTCAGCACAGAAAAACGAAGAACATTGCATGGACCAAAAGTCCAAAACAGTTACGAAAATAAACAGAATTCAATAAATAAAACACACAATGTTTCAAACACACACACAACACAATTTTGGGGGGGGGGGGGGGGGTTGGTTTGGTTCAAGTGACCTAATTCTAATGCATGAAAGTAAATGGACTTTGAATTTAAATGAGAATGGCAGAGATGAATTATCAAAATGTGAAAGTACCAAGTAACAAACACTAGGGTTTCGAAATCCACCCTAAACAATTCTACCCATGTTCATGGATACTCAAGTCATGAACTCTAAACGTATTGATGAAGATGTTCGCAATCAAGACCATGGGTCGTGGCTCAAGACGCATTGATTCTCTCTAATATACGTAAAGTGCATGGTTCGTGCTACAATACTTGTGCCCTCCCCATAACCAAACCTAGGTATGGTTCGTACTTCGATTCAATTACAAGGAAAACCCATTAAGTTCAAAGAGAATATGAACATCACAAGAATCCTAATAGCATGGTGTTTACATTAGGTATTCAAGAAACCAGGAAAACATGAAGATACACATAATCCCAACAACCTCAAGAAGCATGCTTTCAAAGGTAATCAATCAAGGAAAACACACATCAAGGATAGATTAATTTGGTGAATTGGAATTCATCAATTGTTGTCAAGAAACCAATTCACATGATGCTCACTTAAACAAGTTCAATCATTTGTTGCTAATTAGAAATTATGTTCTGGGTTATCTTACACAACTTCTCAACTTTAGCTACATGCATACAACCTAAGGTGATTAAGCAAAGGAAGCAAACACATATCATAAGATTCAATTAGTGAATGGGGTTCATCAACAACATCTAGAAATTCATACACTCAAAGCATCAAAACAATAAGGTATTCATGTTTAGGGCTTCAACCTAAGCCCTAGCTATGGAGTTTAGTTCCTCATACTTATTTCAAATACAAACTCAAAACAAAACTATAAAGAAGTTACAGATTTTGTGAACATGGGAGCTCAAGGTCTTCAATGGTGGAAATCTCTTCCACTTCTTGCTTTGTTGCCCTTGTCTTCCTCCTTGAGCTCCCTAGCTCCAAGCTTCATCTCCAGCTCCAAAATCTCTGCAAATTGTGGAATTAAAATGTGATTGCAATGGCTGATGCTCTTTGCACTCCTCTCTCCTCCTTTCCAGCTTTTCCAAAATATCTTTTAATATAAAACAATTACTTTTGTTAAAGCCTTAAGCCTTGTCTCCTTGCCATGATGGGCTCTTTTGTTATTGTCTTCACCAAGATGCTCTTTGTTTCAGATAATATCTCTCAACCAAAGTAATTTCTTGTTACCAAGTGTTATGGTAACAAGAAGAATCAAGATAACATTATGGAGGTAAAAAAACTGGCCTACTTCGGATTTCCAGAGCTGCTGTAACATATAGGATCAGTTGGATAGGCTAAACTTGTCCAATGGAGCTCAAATTTGGATATGTTGTAGTTAACATCCATTGGAACAAGTTTCATGAAGATCTTCACCTCATCCGAGCATTGGAGCATGCTGATCCAAGGCCAAGAAGTTGACCTACGAAAATGAACAAAATCAGAATTTATAACAAATAATGCACTTTTAGCTCATTTTCATTCTAACCAAGGTAAAATCTAAGAAAACACAAAAAGGAAGTAAAAAGCTATAAAATGTCAAGAACTAACTCAAAATAATAGGTGAATAACATGAAAAATCATGTGTAAAAATGAACCGAACAATATATGAGCCTTAAGCAAGTTTCGAAGCAAGGATAAAAAGGGTCTTCGGAGCTGTTGATTTTATTTTTATTTTTTATCTTTATCTTCATCTTTATTTATTACGTATATATATAATTCAAGCCAATAACGTATAAATTATATATATTGGTGTATGAACTAGAGGAAATTCAATAAGTGACTTGCATATATTTGAATATGAACTTTTTTGAGGAATGCGGATCAGGTTGAGTAAACGTCCCCTGAATCCTGCGAGGATTGCAGCTCGGGCGACCTCATGTTACCGAGACTTGCGAGGATGTGTCACGAACTGAGACACAAGGAAATGACAGATAAATAGACACGCCTAGGTGGAGAGAGTTTCAGTTCTGAGATATTCTTAAACTAAAATAAAGGGAGTTCAGTGTATGGCATATTTATATTCAGTATATGATTGGTACGAATATTTGGAAGAACTACGTGTGACTTGATCCCTTCTTAAGGGTATGTAGGCAGCCTAGAGTTAATAGGTGCAGCCGCAAGGTCAAGTAATAAAAAGGCAGTCCAGTTAAGTTATTATGAAATCTAACATTGTTCTGGGGATGTTCTAAGAAATTGAATTGAATTTTGTTAGTAGAATGATTTGTTCGATTTATTGAGGCCTGAGGCCAGAATGATATGATGCTTGATTTTTGGATATAATTCGATACATGCTGGTAGTTGGATTATATATAAATATATATATGCTTGTTTTACAGGTGGAAATTTTTGGGAAATGTTCAATTTACAAGGGAGACTCTGCCGAATTTTCGGCAGAAGTCGCACTTGAATTTCATTGAATTTTGGTTAGAAGGGCAATTTGGTCAAGTGTGCCTGGCAACCGCCAGGTGTCGGACACACACAGGGTTCGACTCGGATTCCAAAGTGGAATTTAGGTCGGGTCTTGTGATGCCCTTACCTCTGGTTTTTTCTACCCTACTCCCACAGAACCCCAACCCCCATACCCAGTTGCTTTGCTCACATTCATGAACTCTACTGCGAATGGTTTGTTAATATACTATAGCCGTCGCCTTTCTGAGTTCTATATTGATGGTGGTGCTTTGCTTGAAATTCTTCTCAGTGGAGATTTTGCATTCATTATACAGTGCTAAAGAAACCGTTAAAATTTTGTTTTGTGTTATACCCGAAGCTGGAACTGAGGCATGTTCCTGGTTAGGTAAGTAGAATGGGTCTCCAAGACGTTGTGCCTCTATTTTGCAATGGTTGAATGGGCTTAAGAAAAATTTGCAGAAGACTTGTTTTTATGTCCTAAAAATTTTGCCGTCTCAAGGCTCAACAAAGCATATTATAATTTCTTTCATTCTACAGAGTTTCACTCTTGTAATTTGCATATGGATATGAAATCAACATTAATTTTGGTGGATTAATTTCCTCCAACTCTCACATACAACTTCTCCTCTAACGTAATTCCTTCACTACAAACCACCCAATCCTCATTTTGATGGAAGTTCTAAATAGAGAGAGAGAGAGAGAGAGAGAGAGAGAGAGAGAGAGAGAGAGAGAGAGAGAGAGAGAGAGAGAGAGAGAGAGAGAGAGAGAGAGAGAGAGAGAGAGAGAGAGAGAGAGAGAGGAGTTCAATTTTTTAAAGTTTTAAATGTTATGTTTGTATTTTAATTTTTTAAAGTAATTATTATTTTTTTTTTTTATCCATGCTGGAGGTGGGCTCCACTTTGCCACATTACCCACTCGAATAAAATCCTAGGTGCACAAAATTACTAAAACACCCCTACCACGTCATCAAACTTAACAAACTTTTGGATGGAATTGACGGTAGAGGGCATTGTGGAACATCAAACCTTGGTCAAGGGGGCAAAGTGCATCACTTTAACTTTAAGGGGGTAAAGTGAGAATTGACCAATGTTTCAAGGTGCACTGTAGCAATTAAGCCTTTAATTTTTTTAAGTGATTAAAAAACCTAGGTGCACAAAATTACTAAAACACCCCTGCCACGTCATCAAATTTAACGGACTTTTGGATGGAGTTAACGGTAGGGGCAATGTGGAACATCAAACCTTGGTCAAGGAGGCAAAGTGGGTCATTTTAACTTTAAGGGGATAAAGTGAGAATTGACCAATGTTTTAAGGTGCACTATAGCAATTAAGCCTAAATTAATTTATGCATATGTCAATTCTTACTTCCTACAATGTACAATGTCAAAGAAACGAAGAAGCAGGTGAAAAGAAGCAAAGAACATCACTTGCGGCAGTTCGACCATGGCCGCAATACGCGTACAGTTGTGTGTGTGCAAGATAATTTTTCGTTATATTTGAAAGTTTTTATAAAAACTGACATTGATGAAAATATAGACTAAATTTTGGCTATATAACGTAAAAACTCTGTGATTAGTCATGTCCTCCTAGCCTAGCCCCTCATCTATATATAACAACTGCGAACTAAGGTTATGGAGGAGAAGTTGCACAATCATAAATAGAGCGAGTTGAGAAAGCGCGCGCAAGAGGAGTAATCTTAGCCGTTAATTCCATCCGACGGTGTACCAAAGTCGTACGGCGTCGTTTGTTCGGTGTGTGGCGAAATTGCTTCATCTCTAAACCCTGTCTAAACCTTGGGCTCCCATTTTGATTCACTCTGCTCTCTGCTCTCTGCTCTCCAGGTGAGCTTCCTCCTTCTCTCTCCTCTATCTCATTTCTCATTTTTGGGGATGCCCCAAACTGTCACGGCCCCATCCATATTTTGGTAACAAAAACCAAACCAGGGTTTGTTTGTTGCATTGCATACAGTTTGGGCCCAAATTTGTGCCAATAAAAAGGACCTTTTTATTTTGATATTTTCTTTCATAGAAAGTTACAAAGAAGACAACTGTGCCTTGGATTGGGTCTTCACTCTTCTGATAGGAGGAAGAAGGAAGTCCCAACTCCAGTAAGTAAGCTCGCTGTGATGTCGTCGTTTTCGTCTGAAACCTAGAATTTGGATATTCAATTGCAGTCGCTGTAATTGCTATTTGTTCTCAACTGACTGAAAAATCCCAGGTCAGCTTCTCTTTCAATTGCAGTTAATCAATTCTTTAAAATACATTTCTTTGCGCATTTCGTTTTTTCAGTTAATTAATTCAATGGGTTCCCCAAGCTAACACCGACAGATGGACTTAATGGAACTGTAACTTTCTGGTTAATAGTTTCCTCCTGTTTTTATTTATTTATTTATAATGCATCCTTTTCTACTGAAGCTGAAACATTAACTGGTTTCTGTTTGAAATTTGGGGCTGTCATTGGTGGTTCGTTCTGTCTATATTGTCTTAATTATGGGGGTTGGATTTCTCTTAAAGTTCCATTTAGCAAACCAGACGTACATTTGTTGTTGTCAGTAGGAGCAGGGAAGCCCAATCCACTGCTGATACTAAATACTATTTGAGCTTAATCTCTCACAGTTCCGTTAGTGTTTGGCTTATTCTCAAACAACCTTTTTTGGGTTTTGTTAGTAGTTGGACTTTAACATGGTGCCAGAGCTTTTGGATTTCAGTGGTTTCCTAAGAGTTATATGTATAGATTTCTTCATTGAATTAGTTCGGTTATCTTTTGTTTGTTGTATCATGATCACAGCTCACTTGCATTTATGTTTGATTTTTCGGAGAATAATAAGATCAACTTGTTGTAACATTGGGCAGGGCCAATCATTTATATGGAAATGTCCCCTTTTATGCCTATTTGAGTTCACTTGAGCTGTTATTTTAATGCATATTGACCATATCAGAGAAGAATTTCATGGTTATTAGCGATCTTGATATTTAAAAACCAAATGGATATTTTGGCATATGCTATGTTCTTATCTTAGTTAGTCATAGTTGTATTACCATATGAGATAAACTCTTATTGTGTTCACTATGTCTTGTTATGCTGCAAGTCTTGGTTGGGTGATGATTCTGGAGCCATTCATCTTTCTTGCAACTTCTGCATTTTTTTTGTCTAACCAATGTAACTCAACTATTTCATACTTTCAGTAAATTAGTATATATCAAGCATACAGTTCACGAGTGATTAAATTTCTCCCAAATAATTACGAATACAATGATATGTTCTCTCTTGCTTCCTTTAGCACACTCTTTCTAATCTTTCTAATCTTCCTAATCTTCATTCATGAGTTAATTTTGAAATGACATTGATATATTTCTTCTTTCCACCTTGTAGGAGACATAAATTCATGCATTCTCATTTCAATGCTGCTTAATTGATTGTAGCTAAGATAATGGAATGGGAACTAGACATGGATTGTTCAAACAACTTGTGGGTGACCTCTCTTTCCTCGACTCTACACCCTTTGCGAAGCTCTTGGATTCATGCATTCGAACCAAGTCAGCACGCAATGCACGTCGCATCCACGCTCGTGTCATCAAAACCCAATTTTCCTCAGAGATTTTTATCCAGAATAGGCTTATTGATGCATATGGAAAATGTGGTTGTTTGGACGATGCACGTAAATTGTTTGATAAAATGCCTCAAAGGAACACTTTCACTTGGAACTCCATCATAAGTACATTAACGAAGTTGGGTTTTATTGATGAGGCTGTGCAGATTTTTAGGTTAATGCCTGAGCCTGACCAGTGCTCATGGAATTCAATGGTATCAGGGTTTGCCCAGCATGACCGCTTTGAAGAAGCTTTGGAGTACTTTGTCAAATTGCATGTGGAGGATTTTGTGCTTAATGAATACTCGTTCGGTAGTGCTCTTAGTGCTTGTGCAGGTTTGAGAAAGTTGAAAATGGGTGTCCAAATTCATGCTTTTATTGCTAAGTCATGTTACTCGTCCGATGTTTATATGGGATCTGCACTTATTGATATGTACTCTAAATGCGGGAGTGTTGCCTCTGCACAAAGAGTCTTTGATTGGATGAGTGACCGGAATACAGTTTCTTGGAACAGTTTGATTACTTGTTATGAGCAGAATGGTCCAGCAAGTGAAGCCCTAGAAGTTTTTGTGAGGATGATGGATGGTGGGTTCAAACCAGATGAGTTAACTTTAGCCAGTGTGGTAAGTGCATGTGCAAGCTTGTCTGCAATAAAGGAAGGTCAGCAAATATATGCTCGTGTCATAAAATGTGACAAATACAGGGATGATCTTGTTTTAGGCAATGCATTGGTTGATATGTATGCAAAATGCAATAGAGTAAAGCAAGCCAGATGGATTTTTGATGGGATGCCTGTTAGAAATGTTGTCTCCGAAACATCAATGGTAAGTGGATATGCAAAAGCGGCAAGTGTAAAAGCTGCAAGATTGATGTTTGCAAAGATGATGGAAAGGAATATAGTCTCTTGGAATGCACTTATTGCAGGGTACACACAAAATGGGGAAAATGAAGAGGCTGTTGGACTGTTTCTCCTCCTGAAGAGGGAGTCTGTTTTGCCAACCCACTATACATTTGGGAATCTACTCAATGCTTGTGCAAGTCTAGTTGATCTGCAGCTTGGCAGGCAGGCTCATGTACACTTATTGAAACACGGATTTAAGTTCCAGGTTGGGGAAGAGCCTGATATTTTTGTGGGAAATTCTCTAATGGATATGTACATGAAATGTGGATCCATTGAAGATGGATGTCGGGTGTTTAAAAGTATGTTGCAAAGGGATTATGTCTCCTGGAATGCCATGATTGTGGGGTATGCACAAAATGGTTATGGGACTGAAGCTCTCGAAATATTTAGACAAATGTTGGCATCTGGGGAGCAACCTGACCATGTCACTATGATTGGTGTTCTATGCGCTTGTAGCCACGCAGGGTTGGTTGATGAAGGAAAAGAATATTTTTACTCTATGAGTGAAGAGCATGGTTTGGTACCATTGAAGGACCATTATACATGTATGGTTGATCTACTTGGTCGAGCTGGTTGCCTTGAAGAAGCCAAACATTTAATAGAGGTCATGCCAATGCAACCTGATGCTGTTATTTGGGGGTCTTTGCTTGGTGCTTGTAAAGTTCATCGTAACATTACCTTAGGCAAGTATGTGGCTGAGAAGCTCTTAGATATTGAACCTAGGAACTCTGGACCTTATGTTCTTCTGTCAAACATGTACGCCGAGCTCGGGAGATGGGGTGATGTTGTAACAATAAGAAAGCTGATGAGGCAACGGGGAGTTATCAAGCAGCCAGGTTGCAGTTGGATTGAGATACAGGGTCGTGTGCATGTTTTCATGGTGAAAGATAAAAGGCATACTCAATGCAAGGAAATACATTATCTTTTGAAGTTGCTCATTGAACAGATGAAGCAATCCGGATATGTCGAAGATGCTTGTGATCACGAGATTTGTGAAGAACTTGGTGAAACAGAACTAACCTCATTGTATGACGTTGATATGTTGGAAGATGCAGCTCTCGGGTGATTTGCCTACAATATTGTTTTCTAAATGCACTCTCCAATATTTTCCTCTATAAATTTTGATAAATACTTTTCTTCATTCCTGTAAACAAAAAAGAAAATAAAGCCCAAAGAGTCCTGTCACAATTCATTTTTATCATGCCTATTTTCTGAATTTCATATTATGGCGGACTGGGCTACCTGCCTATTCTGGGTCTGCTGTGCGGTTGGTACGGCACTCAATTGCTACAATCGATCAACTTTCGTATTCCTAAGCATCCAACAATATGGTAAGATCTGCTTTTCCCTTCACTTGATAAGATAGTGAGAGTTTGAATTCTTATGGTGATATCTTTGTATTCATCTTTGACATCCTTATCTTTATGTTCATCTCAAATATCTTTGTTTTCTTCTCTGTTATTTATTTGCTTTATATAATGTTTTGGTAAATCAAGAGAACGTAACATCTTCTTTGTTTGTGTAACATCAATGTATTTTTTTATATTCTTTTCAGAATATTTTGATGTGATTGTTTCGCAAAGCTAGCATTACTTTGATAGCCTTGGCGAAGCTCTCTTAATTTGTGGTTATATTTGTAACAGCTATAAAAATTTATAATTTCTTTGTGAACTCTGTGGTAGCTGAAGCATGTGTGACATTGTTTAAGTTCTTTGAAGTGCAAATTCATAAGAGTATAATTGATCTTAGGCCTCCTCACCCATTGCCAATTTGGTTTGAGTTGGATGCTCACATTCGAACATCGTTCAAATCAATATTTTCCTTAAACCCCTTTTCCCTATTCACTTTTCCATTCAAAAAGTTATATAAGCACAGGGGAATTTTAGTTTATTTTATTCAAATTGTTTGAGTTTTATTATATCAAAATTGTTTCAGTGTCCTCAAAGCTTTTTATTTTGTTTTAGTTATCTCTCCCTCATCTTAACAACTAAAGGTTATTTATGATTTAAGTGAGTGGACTGAAAGAGGGTTCTAAGTTTCAACTCTAAGGCTGGGGAATATGATTATATAATTTAAAGTATGATTTAGAGTTTAGTGACTTTGCGCTAATTTCATTTCATAAATTTGCACGTTAATTTGGAAAGTAGTGCATGTGTTATGTCCTAGTTCATTTTAATAACTCATGGGTGTACTGTATGGTGGTGGGTGGGGATTTATTTTCGTATAGTTTGATCTCATTATAATCTTTTTGAATTGTTTTAGGATTATTCTGAACTTTGGTCGTTAGTGGAAAAAGTTTAGAATTGAATTTCTCAATTGTTTTATATGCTTTGAATTCAGTTATCTGCTTCATAGTTTAGTTGATTGGACTTGGAAAGTGTCTCTGCAAACATTTGGGAAAAGAAGGTTTTATCTCAATGTATGAATTGAAAATCTTGAAATAGTTTTTTTTGAGCTTGGCATGTGATCATGGAATTATTAAATGTAATTTTTTTATCCTGTATAAGGATGGGGAAGTTTGTGCACCATTTGTCACTCCGGAGTGGCATTTGTTCCTTTGTGGTATATGACATATGTCCCTTCGGAGTATTTACATTAATCATAGGGATCTCCACGGACCAGAGGAGCAATGTATTTTTTTGGCTGCTATTATTAACAAAGCATCTGCTGTGGTGGGAGATGCTTTTGGTGGGAAAAGGAGGCCCTATCGTAGTCAAGGATGTGAAAATGGATATTTCAAGTGTTTTGCCAAGTTATGTAAATCTGGGAATTAAAAAGAAGAAAACAAAAAAGACGGGACACAATAAAAATGTTGATGAGCTGCTATAAATCTTGTTTTAGTATTGTTCGTTCAATGATTCTGCCTGTGTTTCAAGTTTATATCCTGTCCACCAGTTAATTCTTCTGGCATTTCATAGCTGCTGTGGTTTTGCTGCTTTCTGTAGTAAGAAATCTGTTAAACGTTTTGTTGCAGAGCATGATGGGATTGATTGCGTTGTGTCATGAGGATGGATCTTGGGATGCTTCCGACGATGAATTGTATGAAGCATGTACTCTGGGCAGGTAGTGGCAGAAGAGCCATCACCAATTCCACACGGTGGTTGTACACTAGAGACTTACTTTCGTCATTGTCTTGTCTGTGTTTAGTTGTTTTCCATGCATAATTGAATTCAAGTGGCTCTCTTATCTAGCCTTTGACTGTCGATATAAATACGTAGATGGTTCACTGGTGATGGCACACCGGAGCTGAGAAACAGTGTTTGTGTCTCTAAATGTAGAGGCTAAGGATCCATGAAATATGACTTAGAATTGATACCAAACATAACCACAAGGCTGAGATTCACCGAATTGAAATCACATGACACCACTTATAAATGGATATTGATTTCGTAAGTAATGATCTTGAGTTTTATTGTGAGGAAAAAACCATTTCTCTTTATTCCAAGTGTTGACAAAGGTTTGATTATGACTTATCCATAATCACTCCTAAACGAGCCCTAAGATTAAGAATAGAAGAAAATGAAAACTATTGCAAGCTCTCCATTGGACGCTAGCATTCTAGCACTTGGTTAGATTAAAATTTGACAATTATGGTGATATATCATCGGGAGAAGATCCTCTTTGTAATTGTACTTAATTTTTTATTAATAAATATAGTGGGTGACGGGTTGAGTACAACAATAAATAACGCACATAGAATACAAGTAGTACCACTAGCTGCAACAGTTGGATGCCATCTAGTTCAACAACAAAGACCCAAAATTTAATACAGCGACTAACTATCCACCACCAGCTGTTGAAAAATTAGACGCTATCATCATGGTTGAATGCCAGCCTTTGATCTCCGTGGGCTCCACTCATCCATGGCTAGCATTCAGTCACCTGAAAAATTAGCGGCTTTGGGGAAGTGGGCATCCCTTGTTTTCTCCTCTTCCTGTCGACCAAACAAACATTGGGTCTAATCTAACAACAAAAGCAGCGGCTCTTTAACCTTCTTCTCATGCGGCCCCCCCGCCACCCCGCATACTAGTTTATATAAAACCCTAAACAAGTCATCTCGCTATCTTCAACTTCAACTTCAACTGCATCAATTCCCTTGCCTTCTTCTTTCTCTCTCAATTCCATCAAATTTTCTATGGCTTCTCTTGTTCTTCTCTTGTCTGTACTTGGAGGGCGGCCCCATAACACAGATCCAAGTAATTTGTGGTGGGCAACACTTCCTCCTTCTTCTTGTTCTAATTCTTCTACTGCCATAAACCCACCGACCAGAAATGGAAGCAACTACAAATGCAATGGCCAAGCACAAGAAAATGAGGTGATGGTAGCTGTGGAAGATCTCCTGCAGCAGCTAGAGTCTAGGGTTTCTGTCGACTCAGTTTGGCCTTAATTAGAGATAGAGATTTCCTTTTCACTTTAGTATTGGGTCTGTCTGTATATTTTCACCTTCCCCCCATCATTCTAATGCTTTGTCTTCTTCTTCTAGCTTGGTTTTCATTGTTGTAACTTTCCTGGATTTCTGTGGGTTTTGATCCTGCCCGAAACTTGATCAAAAAAACCAACTAAAAGGGCAAAAAGTAATGAGTAATTATACCATTTGCAAAAACGGAGGCCTTTTGAGGCTCATAATAACAACTTTTGCAATAGGACATGGAGTACTAAAAATGATAATACGTTTCAATCATCAGGAAATTTCTCAACAACTCACATTTACAAATTGCTCAACTGCAGCTCTGTCTCAAGGACAGGCCTGAAAAAATGCCAACTCGAATCATGAAAGGCACTGAAATAAGTATCTGAAATCGTCTTGATCCTAAACTCATCTGTGAATTTTCGAACAGCCAAGATATGCCTTGTCGAATCAACAATAGCTGAGTTCTTGTACTCTGATAGATGCTGCTCATATGTCTCAAAGCTATTCCCAAACAATACTGTACAATTCAAAAGCCGCGCTTCCCAATTTGCTTGTAGAAGATTATCATATAGCTCTGCCTCACAATGTGGCATGAAGAACATTGTTGGTTTCTCAGCCTGACGCCGACCTTGTTCATTTATCGACAACACAGAGCATTCGAGAGCTTCCAAAACCCGAGATTCTGTGGCAGAAAGAATGGGATCAAAGACCTCTATGTCTCCAATCCAATTGAACTTTCTCTTCAGCAAGATGGCAAGGGTCAACTGCAACCGAGGGGATTCATATGATTCGATGCTGCCTATGCCATATATAACCATCTTCATCTTCAACTCCGAGCTCAAAACCCTATGGAAGTAATTCATCATTTCTGGAGTTTGGATTTCATCCAGTAAATTAAGAAAGAATTGAGACATCTCCAATTTCTTCATACAGATCTGCATCTTCTGCATCAATTTTGATTCTCGGGCGAAATTGATTTCGAGATCAGTTGGAGCCCAAGGCGATGGTTGCTTCTGTACTCGAATTGTAATTTTTGGAGGATTTCTTCTTTGTCTTCCACGACGAGATGAAACAACTGTCCACTCTCCATTTGAAGTATGGCCTTCAGCAGTTAGAGTCTTTGCAGAAGCTGCCATTGCAATCCAAGAATCCTTCTGACAATTCTTCTATGATTATGTATCCAGGTATTCAATACACACAACTGTTACAATTTGCAACAAAACACAATCAGTGGTGGAGAGCAAATCAGTGTTACATGTAAAATTCCTAATTTAATTTAGGAATTCAATTTCTTGGGCAAATGCAAATCCTCTTGTTAAGATTTGAGTCCAACCACAAGATTCAGATTTATGATCTCCAAATCCAAATCCAAATCAATCCAACCAACTTCCTCAGTGGAAACAGGCATTCATTTTAATCAAAACCAATCAAGATAAAAATACAAGGGGAAAAATCATAAAAGAAAGAGCACCAACAACTCTGATGAGCATCATTGATCAGATAATCTGCTACAAGCAAAAGAATGGAAACAGGACAACAATTACCAGATTTCTCCTTGCTAACATGTTTTCTAAACTACTTTGAGACTCAAGAAAGCAAAATGTGATAAAGCTGGTCTACTGAGCGGGCCAACAAAGCAGAAAACTTTAAACAGTGGGATGAAAATTTTGAACTGGATATGGAATAGACTAAAACTATACTAATCAACAATTAAAGGCCTAAGTTATGAATTAAATCACCTTACCTGGATAGGGTCTTCAAAGGGAACGATAGAGGAGGACGAGATCTACTTTTTGCAAGAAAGATCGCGGACAAAGGTGACCGAAATTGGCCGGAAACAACCTCGACACCGGCGGCAAAGGTGGCGCGACTCCGCCTATTTTCGAGCGTTCTGCCGCCTTCTGTGGTGGTGTTCCGGGCCGATGGTGGGGTGGGTTTGGTAGAGGAGGTGGCGGCGAAGCTTTTTCGTGAAGGTGGAAAAGCCCGGGTCGCCGGCCCTTTTCTGAAATCTTCAGGCAGAGAGAGAGAGAGAGAGAGAGAGAGAGGGTGACGTGTGCTTTCACTGGGCTGGCTTTTGGGCTTTTCAAACATTTCCGAAATTTTAAGCCATTTTACCTCCTGAATTATTACCTTAACCACATGAACTAAAAAGTCAGTCAATTTAATTCATGAATTATAAAATACCACCAATTTCACTCCTGCCATTAAAATTTTCAAATTTCATCTACTTTTCCGTCCAAAAAGTCATGTATCATCCACGTGAGTTACTATTTGATTTTTTTTACTATCTAAAATATTTAGAAATTAGAAAAATGAAATAGAAATTTTTTTTAAAAAAACCCACCAACGCTCCCACCCAAGTTCCAACACCCACCCCTGCTATAAGCTTCTCTCCCTCCCCGTCGCACCACAACTAGAAGCTTCTCTCATTCCCTGAATCTCCCTCTCTTATAACCTACGAGACGCAAGCCGACGCCATCGCTGTCGACCAAGACTCCACCAAAGGAAACTCCAACTCTAAGAACCCGAATCCGAATCCGAATTAGTACTTCAGTTCAAAGTAGCAACGGTTTTCACTAACTTGAAGTCCAAGGCTGCGATTATTGTCCCCAACTTTATCCTCAGCCACTGGTTATGTACATTCTTCATTCCTCGAATTTCTTTCGCTTTTGCGGATGATTAATTGGTGTTTGGTCGAGAAATTTGGGGATTAGGGTGGGTTGCATGGAAAATATAGGAAAGGAACCCGGAGCACTGTGGATGTCTTGGTCAGGTGGTGGGATGGGTCTGTGGGGAAGGGGCTAGGTTTTTTTTAATTATAAATTTTATAAAGCTTTTTTCTATTTTTTTTTTCTTTTGATTTTACTTTGGACTGTCCGAAATTACTATGGACTTCCATTGACCACAACATCCTCGTTAAAGCTCTAATTCACGCGTAATAAGTGTCTACAAACTCGTAAGAGTGAGCTCTATGAAATGGATGCGAAGAAGTTTATCAAAACTCATCTCGAACAAATATTGACCGAAATGCAAAATTGTGTGGGGACCAGAACTCGTCCCCTATTTCCAAGGACAAAATTATACTTTCACATAGAAATTCAGAAGCAAAAAATGAATTTTCGGGACGGGATGTTGAATTGAATTTAGACCACATAGAACGGAATATTAATTGTTGACAATTTAAGCAAATTTTCAATGATAAAAGAAGGAAAATTACATCACAGAGATGGAGACTTCAATAAGTTATCGGAAGCATGATGCTCCAACTAAATGATTGAAAAGTGTATATATATATATATATATATATATATAAAGCAAAAATTGTCTTCATTTGATATAGTATTTAATTATCTTATTGGCATGTTGACAATTGGGATCAAGAGAATCAACATCAATGTGGAAACAAACAAATCAATTGCAACAACCAATAATTAGTCTTTCTTCCATACATTCTTGTATGACATATCCAACGTTGATTGGTACACTATAACCCTAATCCAACTTAATGTCATGACTAAACACAAAGCCCACATTTTCTCCTAGCAATGAGGCCAAATTTACGTTACCTGGACAAAAACAAATAATAAAAAATATAACCATTGTTTTGAAGGTGCTAAATGAAAATATAATATGTTGATTAAATGGCATGGCCCTTTATGGGCATTGGGGTTTTTTGGACCCGAAATTTCAAATTTTGAGTCCTGCTTGCTTGCACCTTAGATGGTCTAATAGAGGTAGGCTTCACCAATATAAGTAGGCCCCACTTTTATTAGAAAGGCTGATACATAGGGACAGATCTAGGATTTCAAAATGAAGTGGGCTAAATTTACCTTATGTACAAAATCTAATTGCAAATCCTAATTGATAATTCATAACACTAAATTGAAAATCCCTAATTTATACTTCTTGAACCTTAAAAAATCCTCAAATGTCAGTAACAATAAATTGAGGAAAGAAAATTGTAAGATTCCACCAATAAAATAAATTTTTTTTTCTAACATTCCACCAATAAAATATGACCTACCAAGAAAATTGAACATGTTGAAGGGCTGATGCGTGAAGTGGGGTAGGCTGTAGGGTGGGCTACATGTGACTTTGGGCTGGAAAATAATAAAAGTCCAGGTTAGCCTATGGTTGGATTGGTCCCTACTGATACATAATGTGTCACAATTTATAATGTGATCTCCCTAAAGTCAAGGTTTGACAACACCTTTGTTTTTGTTAAAATGATTCTTTCTTTAGATATATTCCCCAATCTTTTATGTCAAAACATTAAGGATTTTTTTTTTTGGTTTGAACCACGAGGTGGTCTTGGATGGGCCCCAACTATGGGTAGCATATTTAAGCCTTAACCACAACCCAGACTAATTCTCGCTCACATCGGGTCGGCCCGTAAGGGGTAAAGTGCTGGTCAAAGTGGTGACTCCATACGAGAGCAGGGATCGAACCATTGACCTCTCTTAAGGAATGAGAGTGCCGAACCACTCACACCAACCACCTTAATTTAACATTAAGGATTTTTCATTGGAGAGCATTCTTCACAAACCAATGTGATAAAACATTAAAACATTCGTCAACAATTGAACACTCAAGCTGCCACAAGTCATTCTTAAGTAAAGCAATGCCAATAGCAGAGCATCAAATTTATTCTTGTGAAAGAGTTTTACACTTTCATCATCTATAAAAATAAAAATAAAAACCTAGTTGAACTAATTTAGAAGGTGAAATTAAGTTCCTATTCATGGAAGGTAGATAGAGGACTTCACTAAATTCTAAGACCAACCCAAAAGAAAGTTTTAGCTTGACATTGTCTACTGACTCCCTGCAAAGAATTTTGTGATGTGCTTATAACATGATGTGTAAAATCACCAAGAATTTGGAGGAATTAAAACAAAGTTAGATTCAATACAAACGCAAACATTTTAAGTACCTTTTTTTTTTTGCAAGCCATGCCTTAAAACCCTCACCGTCTTTCCTCACATGACCATCTTCTTGTATGAAAATGATTTAACAATATTTGTTTTAACAGGCTTAATTAAGATTTTGAGGTCCTTTAGGAGGCGTATACGTTTGTTAAAGTTTGTTAGTATTTCTATTTATTTGTGTTTGTTGATTTACATTAATTTTATGTAAGTTTATAATAATATTTGATTATTATAATTTTTTATGAGAATATGAGAATTATTATAATTTATATTCATATTTTCTATTGTTCCTCCGATATGTGGTATTGAATTTTAAAAATTAAAAATACGGGCATGTCTCTTAATAGTGAAAGCTCGTAATGCTAAAAAAAAATTAACACTTCAAAACATTAAAGCAATGAAGTAAAATACAAAAAGTTCCAACACAATAAAGGGATTAATAGGGGGGCAAAAGAAAAAGGAACGCTAAAAAATAAAAAATGAAAAGAAAATGATCTTAAAATTGTATGTTATCTGATGGTCCTTCTCCAACATGAAGAGGAAGGATGTCAGCAAAGAAAAAATAATAATAAAGGGGAAGAAGAGAGTTGTTCAAGTACAGAGCCTTAGAGAGGTCACATGTAAGTTAATAAAAATGTTATTTCATGGGTGATATTTTTATATAGTCCACTTATTTAATTTTTCATGACTCGTGTATTCTTCAAGCATGCTAAAAGTGTAAGAAATGAAGAGTTCACATGGATGTGAGCTTTAATTGACCAAAATTGAAATGCGTAATGCTAAAGAGATCACATTAATGTACCACCTTTTTTAGACTCAAACTTAAATTCCATCTCCAAAATACAACCTTGCATGTATACAACTGTCTCAAACAGTTTTATCCCCAAGTTCCCAACCCTGTAGACTCATTAGAGTCCACATCTTTATTAATTGTATTTTTGAAGGATTATTTAACCATGTATGTACAAATTCATGAAACCACGACACAAAATAGATGATGGTATAGCTTAAAACTGTCGTCGTGTACGGGTTTACAAAACCGTATTGATATGTCACCTTATACACCACTAAAATTGAATTGGGTTGTCTCAATTTTTAAAACACAACGGTTGTGAATTACAAATGTCGTCTTTTAAAACACGCTGGGCTGAATGAGTTCAGCCTTGACGTAAAAAAATTCAGATTTCCGCACAAGATCGAAAACATTCCCTCCCTCAACTCTCGCCCTCTCTAAA
Source organism: Prunus avium (assembly GCF_965620075.1). Classification (NCBI taxonomy): domain Eukaryota; kingdom Viridiplantae; phylum Streptophyta; class Magnoliopsida; order Rosales; family Rosaceae; genus Prunus; species Prunus avium. The sequence goes on along the minus strand of NC_142290.1, from coordinate 3,608,339 downwards.
CTCTCTGAAACATTCTCTGAAGCACTTGTCTCTCTGAATCTTCCTTATCTCGCTCCCTCCCTCAACTTTCGCCCTTGACCTAGAGTGGCCACTTAAATTCTGCGGTCGTCGTCACAAAGCTGGCCGTCGTAATGCGTCAGACGGTGACTCTGAGGACCACGTGAACACCTAAGAAGACCTCCAAGAGAGACTCCTCCATTGAAATCAACAACCCAACTTCGTCGTCATATAGCTCTTTCTCTTCATTTGTCTGTCGTCTGCTCCATTGCGACTTTACTCAAGGGTTCTTATATGAAAACCAAGTTTATAAATAGAATCTTTGCTTTGGGTTGTCTCGCCTCAGCTTCAGAACCTCAACTTCGCCACCATGACTGAGGTATCTGCCAGACTCAAGCTAAGCTTGGGTATAATTTTATATGAGATGCTTGTGTTTGGGTTTTTTTTCCTTCTGTGTTATTGGTGATTTTTTTGTCCAAATTTTACTTATTTGGGTCTCTTTAGGTATTGGGAAAAGTAAGATAATATAAAGAGTGCTGCTATTTCCACCCCTCTGTCCTATTTCCCCACCCACCTTATCTTTCCACCCACCATATAAATTTTAAAAAACATAATCCTATCCTTCCACCCACCATTATTCCTAAAATACCCTTTAATTATTATTTTCATTTTATCAAATGTAATAATTTAAAACTTCAAAAAAGAAACTTAATGGAACTTAACAATTAACTCCTACAATCGTTATTCTTCTTTTCTTTTCTTTCTTTCTCTGCGGTTTCTCCACCCAATTGTATAGGTTTTTTTTCCCCTCTTCCTTTCTCTAAGTTTGGTTGGTTTTGGTGGTGGCTTGAGAAAATTTGGGGTTGGGACCCGAGAATTGGAGGGTGGTCTCATTGTTGAGTTGGAGGGTTTGTTAGGAGAGGCTGTACGAAGCAATGACAAATGTAGATGGCATATAAGAAAACAGGGTTGAGAAAGAAAGGTCACCTTAAATTGAATTAAATTGAAGTTGAACGATTTTGATTATTATGTAAAGATCAGTTAAGCCATTATAAAGAGAGTATAGAAAAAAAAAATCTTCTGTTTTGGAGAGTTTGCTTAGGGTTTAGGAAGGAACAAGGAAAAACCAAACCTCTACAATTGGGTGGAGAAGCTGCAGGTATAAGAAATAAGGAAAAAGAAGAAGAAGACTAAACTGATTGGGGGAGATATTGAGTTTTTTTTCTTTCAAATTGTTAAGATGCATTAGAGTTTTTTTTTCCTTTTTGATCGATTATGAAAAAATTTCAATATGTTGGATTAAATTTTAATGAGGTGGCATAAGTCCTTAAAAGTCATTTTACAAATGGCTACATTTGTCCTTAAAATTTTGAAGATAAGGTGGGTAAGGAAATAGGACAGAAGGGTGGAAATAGTAGCACTCAATATAAATTGGATGAATTCTAGGAGTAATCTGTTGTTGTCCTATGTTGTTTTGGTTTGTCTGGATGCTGGGAAAATGAAGGAAAAGTATGAAATTTGTATATGGGTTTGTTGTTTAACTGGATTTAGATCTTATGGATATTTTTGGGGATTCTTCATATATCTTTTCTTATGTTTCTTCCTCTCTCTCTCTCTAACTTTCTTTTCCTTTTTTTATGTCTTCAAATTTATTTCTGGTGAATGATTTGTAAGTTTTGATGCAAGGGAATTATATGTCAATTTACTGGATTATATCATTATCCTGTTTGCAAAAGAAAGCAAATTGCTGCGATTTTTAGCTTTGAATTTTGTTTCTTAATATGTCTTTTGGTTTTTGCTGCAGTCTTTCATGTGTTTGATGTTTCTTTGGTGAGGAGTTCCGAAGGTAAGATCAATTACTGATTTTCCTGGATTTACTTAGCTCCATTTAAATAAACTGAGATTACAAATGTAGTATAGAGATTATAAATTGAAGTAATTAGAAGGTAGTTGCTCTTGTTTATGTCTAATGTTGAAACGAGATAATAAAAAGTCTGTGAGAGGAGGATTAGTAAGAGGTTATCTGCTGGGGCTTGCTACTTGCCAATGAGAAGAAAAATCTAAATCATATTCTTGTGTTACTCCAGTTTGTTTTTGTCCTATTGTTGGTACGCCTCGAGTGTGGATTGATTTTATCTTTCCAACGAGATGGATTTGCTTTGTATTCCTTGCAACATAGGGAGTCTAAGATTAGTTCAAGGACCCTTGTTTCTTCTGAGTAGTAAGGTACGACCCTTTGGTTTTATATGGAAAATATATATATAGCCAGCATCTTTTGGTTGTATGCTCAAAATCCTCTTTCTTTTTATTTCTTTTTAAACTTTTGATCTTCCTCGCAATTGATTTGGCTTTGGATTGCAAAGATACGCAGACAGATCTTTGGAATATAATATGTAGGGATGAGTACATGGCATATGATTTATCTTTTTGGTTGCTTGTATATGATTGTTTTTAAGTATAGTGACAATCCACTCTGGTTCTCTATCTTTTTGGTTTCTTTGATTGCATTGTTTCATCCATTTTGTTTTTCTCTTCCACCTTGCTACAAAAACAATTACTGTTATGGCAAAAAAATTGCTAATATTTGGATTTAGCATGACAGATGCCAATCAATATGAAGGTGCCAGTGCAAGGGAAGGGGGCTGAGGAAATAGTCTCAAGAAGAGTTTATTAGCAAGAACTGCATTTGCTGCATTTGAAGGGTGAGTGAAGTTTGCATTTGTCCAATTCTATGGTTGTGTTGTGCGTTCCCTTATTGGTAGCTGGCTAGATTTTGGATTTCTAGTTTGTTTTTTTGTTTTTAAGGAATGCGAGTGTCTGTAACTCTTTGATGAGATCAGCACATCGGCTACTTCTTGGTTACCTGTCTAGGTACATTCTTTTTTGCAATTATTTAGTGATGGATAATATGCTGCTGTTGGACAAAAGACCAAGCACTTGATATTTTACCCGTAGCCCATCTTGTTTCTTGTATGTTTTTTTTAACAGGCTTGTCCGTAATTTAATTCTTTGTATAGAAAACATGTGAGTGTCTCTACCTTGAGTATGAATATCCAATCATTTGTTTTGTGTTATCATAGGAAATAGGCCATTTGTTTGTTTACTTGATTAGTGGCTTGGAGACAATAGAGTGACTTCTATATATCCTTTTTGTCTTGTGTCCATTTTTTTTCTTGTTTGACATGAATCACTAACAATCTGAATGACAATATCACTGGCAGCTGTTATTTGAGTCCAGTTTTCCTGTTTCCTTTTTGCCTGTAACCACCTATTTTCCCCCTATTCTTCTGACATGTGTCCTCTTAACTAACATAATGTTAACTCTGTTACGTCTTTCAATTTTTATTAAAATTTTATAAAATAATTCTTTCATCTTCATCTTCCCTTTTATAAAAATAAAAAATAAAAATCGTTCATCTTCTCTGCAACCAGCAAACCTCAGCGACAGCCCCCTCTGCTCGTCACTGCCCCAAGCCTCCTTTCTCTCTCTTTGAATTTCTGCACCATATCAAGATAGTTTGAAATCAGCCCGACTCTTCTCCCACTTCGAATGCATCATCAACCACTGCCAGCTCTCTCTCGCTTTCTCTTGTTTCCATTATTTTCTTTTTGATTATTTTATGTCTTTAAAAATGGGTTCTTTGATCAGTCGATCATCAACGTGACAAAGCCTAAGAATAATCGTGCCTGGAGATCACTACGGAGAAAATGAAATTTCAAGTTTTTTATTCAAAAAATTAAAAAATAGAAAGCAAAAATAAATTGCAATAGTTTATTAGTTCTCACAACATTTTGGGGGTTTTTGTTTTTTAGGGTGTGAATAGAGTTTTGTGCTTCTTGTTCCAGATCTATTTCCTCTCAAAATCTTCATATTCAGAACACCTCCATGGCTCATCTTCTGAGAGAGAGAGAGAGAGAGAGAGAGAGAGAGAGAGATCAGAGAGAGAGTGGAGGAGGGTGGGTGGTGACTGTGGGGGTAATGTCGGTTGTTAGAGTTTTGCTTGGGTTGCTGCTAGGTTTTTGGATTTTTATTTTTCATTTTATTCAAAGTTAACAACGTTATGTTTGATGTTAAGAGATGATAGGTGTCAGAAGAACAGGGGGGAAACAGGGTGGGCACAGGGAAAAAGGAAACAGGAAAATTGGACTCCTGTTATTTATATCATAACCCAACTATTGGATGACAAAAGACTCTTAAAGGTTAGAAAACTACGGTCCCTATTTATTCTATAGTAAGTTTATTTAGGTTATGGTTATAAATTGTTCATATCAAATTTGCACACACTTTTCGAATTATAACTTTCCTTCAAGATATCTGTTTTAGTAAGATCCTTGATTTCATTGGTATTGGTTGACATGTGTGTATAAATTTCAATCTAATTTTGGTTTTGTAGTGCAAGAAGGCAAAGCTAACTCATACACACAAGAACAAATTGATCAAATTTGGATCGAATGGGCAGCAATTATGAGCAATCACATCTAGCTCCTCTATTTATAATTATAGTTTAATGCAATGAATATGGTATTTTGTATGGATATAGTAGGAATCAAGATTGGAGCGCTCCATTTTTTCTAATTATAGGTAGGAAGTATGTATGTAATAGAATAAAGATTGGTTGACTATGTAATAACTATTGAATCTTCAAGTTTTATGAAAGAAATAATTTTTGAGTGTATATATTAGTTAATATTGCATTATAATTGGCTTTCTAGTTAAAATAGTTGTATAGAATCATAGGAAACAAAAAACTAAAATGTAATAGCTTGGGAACTTATTAGACGATAGAATTAAAGATAATAAAACGATGGTTTTATTGGAAAAGTTGTTAACACAATACCGTTATCTATATATACAATCAATGATGCTTTTAACAAAATACCGATGTCTTTACCCATAAATGATGACGGTTTTAACAAAATATCGTCGTCTTTTAAACAAAAACCGTCATCTTTACCCATAAATAACGACGTTTTTTTATAAACCGTCGGCTTTACCCATGAACAATGACGGTTTTTAACAAAAGACCGTCGTCTTTACATCAGAATAAGTACGGTTTTTAGTAAAAATCGTTGTCTTTATGGATAAACAACGATTGTGAAAAGCCGTCGTAGTTTGATACTCCAAAAGATGGCGGTTGATTTAACGACGGTTTTCAAAGCATCACAACGACGGTGGATTACCATCGTCTATTTCATTTTTTGTAGTAGTAATAGCATTTGGGAAGAACTTGGGTTGCATCTAATTTATATGAATTAATATTATGATTTTGGTCATTAGATTAAATTTGAGCCTATGATATCTCTTTTGTTGAAACTACTGTTATAAAATATGTGGTGTTGGATTTAGGGTTACCATTGGGTGTGCATTTGTTCATAACCAATATAATTTAGCCAATCCACATCTGATCCAATTGAGATTGGATTTTGATTTTTCCAATCCAATCAAATTGGATCAAAAGTTTAATTCCAATCCAATCTAATCCAATTGATATTGGATTGGATTGGAAGGTCGGTTTGATAATGAAAATAAGAAAATATGAAACATTTATCTTTAGATTGAATCTAATCAAACATATTAATAGACGGAAATGTAAAATATAAATAAAATACTAGAGAAAATTGTTTTGATTCTATAGTTAGTTTCATCCCCCGAACTTGAATCAGATGACAACCTTGAACCCGAATCAGACGACGATTACCTATGAAGCTTCTGCTACATAGATTGGCATAAAGTTGGATGGCACCTGATCGGTGCATATTTACATATCATTTTGTACCCTTCTAGCTTATGATTTGGTTATGTTTTTGAGTTAAACTTGTGCTTTTAATCCTTTTTGTGTTTATCTTTCAGTTCATTGAGCTTTAGGTAATAATGAGGGCTTTGGATAGTAAATGATGCAATCCATGCATGTTAGGGCCTAATTTGGATGAATGGATGAAGAGCTTAAAGACAAACTCAATTTTGGCTACAGTCCCCTGCCAGCTCAGTTTCGTAGGTCATATTGCAAGCTTTGTTTCAGCAACCTACATAGCTCGGATGAGGCCACATTCTTCATGAAAGTTGTTCCAATGGGTGTGTAATATAACATATCCAAAATTCAGCCCCATTGGATAAATATGGAGTCTGTTACCTAGCAAACACAGAGCCATGCTCAGGATGGATTTTATCAGCGCGCAAAATGAGTTAGCAATTTGTTTTGGCCTTAACTTCCTCCTCCGACCTTGGATTGGCCCAAATGATATATGGCTGGAAAGAAGACATTCTGAACTTCAAGTTTGAGTGCTTAAAGTCTTAATTTGCTTAAGGGAAGCCCAATTCGTAAGCCCTTGAAGTTGCTGGTCATGCTGACCTCAGGATGAGCTATTATTTCTGGTTGGAAGCTTGGTCATGGTGACATGAAGATGAGCTAGGGCTGCTGGTGGGATTTATTAGTGAAGTGCATCAACCATTTCAGATTTTATAATGGAAGTGTTGTATGCATTAGTGAAGTGCATCAACCATTTCAGATTTTATAAAACAAGTGTTGTATGCATTAGCCATACTTAATTCAGATTTTCAGCTTCCTTAGGCCTATATATAGTGAGGTTTCCCAAGCTTGTAAACACACCCCAAGGGGGGGAGCTCTCAAACACTTCTCTAGAGCTCCCTTCCCTTCTCTCCCTCAAATTCTCTTAGTTTTCCTTTCTAGTTTTCAATTGTTATAATGAGATCTTTGTGCTGAAATTCTCCTTAAGTTTTTCTTAGTTCCACTTTACTTTTCATTATGTAAATTCTTTTCTTTAGTTTCAAGTTTGATTAGTTTCCAAGTTTCAATTATGGTTTTTGTTCTTATTCATTATGCTTATAAGTTAATATGCTAGTTTGAATGATTGATCACCATTTAGGCTTGCATGTTAGCTATCTTGGTTTGAATTAAGAGTAGACACCATGCTTTAATTCGAATTGAACTATGAATAGGAAGAGTATGTATGGACATTCGACAACAGGGATTAGATACATGCTTGGTTGTTTAAATTGTTCTTCTATGCTTAATGGGTTCCTAATGCTTAATTTTAGGTTAGACAACAAATGATCAAATTAGGGAATTAGGAACACAAGGTTATGACCACACACCATGGCTTAACCATACTTTAGCTAGAATCAATCCATTAATCTAATTGAACTTGGGAACTTATTTGCTTGAGTTACTTTCTTATTTTCTTTTTTCCTTCTTTCATGTTCTTTGTTTTTGTTTCTGTTTTGTATAGGGAAAATGAATTGGATCATTCAATCACCAATCCTCGTGGGATCGACCTCGCACTTACATATGCTATACTACCAAACGGCTCGTGCACTTGCGAGTATCACAAGTTGAGGATGCAACTGAATCCATTTTGGTGCAGCTGTATCTACACAACAAGTTTTTGGCGCCGCTGCCGGGGATTGGCAACATAGTTTGGTTCTATTTCTTTTCCCTTGTTTTATTTTTATTTTTCAGTTTCATGTTTTTCTAGACAATTTCTTGTTTTAAAGTTAATGCCATTGATGGACAAGTTGTGTTTGTAGTCCAACAGAAAAGGACAATTGCCCAACAAGCAAGAGAACTGGGTTTAAGTCCCAGCTTACACAACCCATTGGTGCTTATTACTTTGAAGCATGGAATTAGATGTTTGTGGTCAAGATCCCTAATCTTGATGTTTTAGTTTAGTTTATCCTTTTCATTTAAGTTATGGTTTCCTAATCCAATAAATCTAAAAATCTGTTTCAAGTTTCCTTGTCTTTCTTTAAGCATTTCTGAAGTAGCTCAATAAGAAAGAGGGAGAGAGAGGAGACAACCCAATCCATAGAGACATGGAGTATGGAGTAGCGGAGAAGTCGACCTCCAGCTGCTATGGCCAACCACTCTCCAGCTAATCGCTTCAAGGGGGAGCATTTCAATCCTTTCTCTTCTTTGAATTCTGTTTATTTTCGTAGTTGTTTTTGCCTTTTGGTCCGCGTTGAGTTCTTTGTTTTTCTATGCTGAATCCAACTATATAAAGAACGTAAAATTTGGACTTACGGTTGGAAAGTTATAGCCTAAAAACTGAACAGAGGTCGAAGCTGAAAAACTTAGAAACGAATCTGTCCAAATGGTGATAAACGGGTGATAGCAAGTGCTGTTTGTTTTTTTTTTTCTTTGGTTTCTTGGTTTGTTTCTTTTAGTACAACAATTTATGTTGTTTGTTTGAATTTGTTTAGAGTACTTAGTTCATTTTCGTTTATGGTTTGTTGTTCCATTTTATCTTAATTTGTTTTTGTTTCTTATCTTAAAAATTTTAAAAAGATTTTTCATATGAGCTGACTTATGGTAACTCCAGTGAGCACTTCCGTCAATACAGTGTCTAGGAGTTCTATAGGCGACACCTTCGGTGTCTAAGAAGTTTGGGTTTTAAGCGGGACCATTGTGACCCCTCCAACCTTCCCGGATCCCCTGGCTGTGTTTTCTGAGGCCCTTAACTGGTCATCCGTGAGTTGCTTGTATATTTGTGTGTTTTAAAAACAATAATAATAAATATAAAAAAAAAAAATTGAAAATTGAAAATTGGGTTTTTATTTTTCCTTGTAAATTGCAATTTGGAACTTCTTTGTTTTCTTTTATGTTTTTGTTGTTGTTTTATTAGGTTAGTTTATTTATTTACGTGGTGTGGTTAATTAGTTTATTTCTGAGTGTTAAAAACACATTTTTATTCAAACATTGCATTCAAAAAGATAAAAAGTTTAAAAAAAAAAAAAAACAAAACAAAACAAAAAAAAAAAAAAACATTCAAGTAAATTAAAAATAAAAACAACTTCTTCATCTTCATCTTCATCTTCATGGCATGCCTCTGTTTTCTCTTACTTGCAGAATCTGCAGCAGCTCCACATGGTCCTCATTTTTTCTCTGCAGTGCTTCCATGTGCTGATTGGCACAATAGAGCCGCTTCTGCAAGTCCGCCACCATAGCCTTCAAGGAAGTTATTTCCTCGCTCATCGCGGCACACTCCCGTGTTCTCGCCAGCAATCGCATGCCCAAATTGGTAGCCGAGACCGCGTGGAGTACAGTTAAATTGTGGGACTCCTCTACCGCTGCCTTATCAGACCTCTGTGCCACATGCAGATGATCTGTCGGAGTGAGCTTGCTGCTAATCATGCCTCCTAGCAGCACTGCTCTGTTCGACAGTGCCTCAGAAAAGTTCGGTATTGCCTCAGCAAAGTTTGAGGCCGTGCCGTGATGATATGTGGAGTTTGGGAAGACAGGAGTTGGAGGAGCCCTTGTCTGGGCATTCGGTGGTGCAAGGGACAGCTCAAGGTCGAGATCATCAAGGTGAATGCATGAGGATGCCATTTTTTTGTTTCTGGATTTTTTGATGTTTTTCCTTGAGTTTGCAGGAAGAAATGCTGGGTATCATCCGCTTGTAGAGGCGTGCTTTAAATAGACATATGCTAATGAAGGTGCCAACACCATTTCGGATTTCCCGGGCATGCTCGACCTAATCGCTTCAAGGGGGAGCACCTTTACTTTCACTTTACTTTTTTTTTTTCCGTGTTTTCTGGTGTTTTATTGTTTTGCCTGTTACTTTCATTTTCTAGAGCTTTGTGTTTTTGCCTTTCCCTTTCGGCTATCATCTTTATTTTATTTTAGTTAGGGAACTGTGCTTCCATTTCCGTTTGTCGTCTTCGTTTGATTTAAGTTTGGAAAGTGTGCTTTCTTTTCCGTTTTCTTTTTCCTTCTGCAAATTTACTCTTTTATTTCCAAAACAAAATAAAGACAAAAACAACCAAAAAAATAAAATAAATTAAAATAAAAACATCAATAATGCAGTAGAAGTCATTTCTTCACAGTGCTCGGTGTCTCGACCATTGGAGCTTTGAGTTTGGCCCTCTGGCTGTCCTCTTCCTGGGCTTCATGCACAACCTCTTGGGGCTCACCACTTGAGCTCCCAAAGATCGCAATCTTAGCTTGAGCGTAACTACTCTCACGATCTGCTTGCTTGCGTTTACCCGGTCGGTCTAGGTCTTCCAGCTGTTTTCGCATGTCGCGAGAGTACAACTCTACCATTTTTGATAGGTTTTTATTCTCGTCCCGCAATACTTCTAGCTGGTGTCGATTCACCTCCACTATCCTTGACCTCTCCCTTTTCAAGCTTTTTATAGCAGTCTGACACTCCTCAACCATACTTCGCTCCGCCGCCAACTGACCTTTCAGTACCTCTACCTCATGGGACTTCGCAAGTAGGCGATGACCCAAACTTGCGACTGTTGCTGTACTCTGCACGCTCAGTGCCAGGGCATCGCTCACGACCCGGTTGTCATCCCTTGTCCCCAGAACACGTATATCTTTAGGGGTCACTAAATTTCTAGCCACTCCAATGGCAACATCGTTGTCCAGGAGTATTGAGTCAGTTACTGTCACAGGCCCCCGTGCGGAAGCAAAGTAGGGCATCCATACTGGTGCCGCTGCTTGGCCTCGTGTCTGAGTCGGTGGAGCTAGGTTGAGATCCAACGAAAATGGGTAGTTAGAGGCCATTTGATTTCTCACTCTCTTTTCTTCTTTCTTTCTTTTCTCTTTTGTGTGTTTCTGAGTTTGCGTTTTTTTTCACCCTTTCTTATAGACTTAGTCTTTGACAAACCCTAGCCATTACAGCATCTGAGCATTTTCTGAATCTCCAGCATTCCTTGAGTCCCACAACCTTCTCGCCTTCCAACCATACCCAACTCATTTATCACGATGTGTCTTTTCTGAACGAACGCGTTCAGTAAAGTCTTCGCTCCTTTCCATGAGCCCGTAATTTTTGCTTGTGGAGTCTGCGGCGCCTCTACGCGTCAACACGTGTCTCGCCCTGTCAGTTGGTCCCTTACACTGAACCGAGACATCATGACCCATGTTCTCTTAAAAATAAAAAATAATAATAAAAAAAAACGTGTGGGCTTCGGATTTCATTGTGGGTCGGGTTTTCACCGTTGTTTAGGTTTCAAGGTGGGTTAACTTTCTTTTGGGTTGGGCTTTCAATTGTTTGGGTTTTGGTTTGCGTAAGACTGTCTGTTTAGGGCTTACTGTTTTGTCTGTTTAGGGCTTTCTGTTTCGAGTGTTTTACTGTTTCATTTTTTTTTTTTTGTTTATTTGTTTGTTTGTTTTGTAATTTTTATTTTTGTAATTATTTTATTTGTGTTTTTTTTTTTTTTTTTTTTTTGTGTGGTTTATATTTACTTTAGTACCTTTCATTTCTTATTATGACATTGCTTGTTCCTAATTTTTAAACATTGAGGACAATGTTCATTTCTAGGTTTGGGGGTATTGGAGTTTAGCATGTAAAATTGGTTTTTCCTTAATTTTATTTAATTTTTTTTTATTTGCTTGTTTTTATTTTTATTTTATTTTGTTAAGTCTTGCTTTTATTTTGATTTTGATTTTATTCACTTTCCGAACACATTTGATGAGATTGTGATAAATGTTTGCATGACTTAAATGAAAATTGAATTTTATTTATTATTTATTTTTTTCCTTGTAAATTTTTATTGTAAAAAAAAAAATTTAATTAATTGATTAATTTGGCATCGTTCTAGCATGATATGTTCGAAACCTTCTTTGCACTTGCCATTTGTTTCATAATTCTCCAATTAAAGGATTTGCATGACCCAAAGAATTGTATCAAGCATAAATTAGACTTATATAACCATAAATGTGAGCTTTTGAGCCTTGTGCTTCATTTCATGAGTGTTATACACATACTCTTATTTTCTTGTCATCAAAGTTGTTGTTTGATCTCATTATTCATTGATTTGGTTGAATACTTAAAAGTCATTCATTCTTTTGCAATTCGATTTCATGACATTTAAGAAATGATATTAGGCCCTCTTTGGATCGTTTGTACCTTTCAAGCTAACCTTATGCATGCTTAAGCATGATTTTCCATTGTTAACCATTTTGAGCCTACATGTAAACCTTTTCTTTCATTTACCAATTATATTTCCTCGCCTTAGCCTGAAAAACAAATATTTACCTTTCTAAGGAACTCATGAGCTTTAATTGGGATGTGTTTTTCATACTAAGTTTAGGAATTGGTGTTACATTTTGAAGGAAAAAAAAAAAATTCACACAATTGGTGAAAGAAAAGAGAAAAGTTGTGATTAAGTGGTGGTTGAATGAAATTTCATTTTTGGGTTTCATTTTTGGGCCTTCAAAATAATTTGGTGTTTGGAAAGGAGTTTGAATCAATGTAAATGAAGGTATAAGGAGTTTTGATCATGTAAAAGAAAAAAAAATCTAATCGTGATGATTCGAAGTCTTGTAAACAATTATTTTATGTTCTTACATTTTGAGTTCCTTGGACTTTGTATTATCCATACCCTTCATTTCTTACTCACCTTACACCCTTGGCCCCATTACAACCTATGCTAAAGACCTAAATTGATCTTAAATGTCATGTGGTTGAATTGCATTCATTTTTCTACTTTTAAGTGTTTGTCCTCCTTCTTGAGATCATATTAATGCAAGTTCTTCATCTTCCTATTTTTGAGTTAAGTACCTTATGATTTAACTCTAATCCCATGTCTATAACTGAGTGTTGCATTGTAGCCCTCTTCTGAGTGATTCATTTGTGAGAGGACAACTTTGGTGAGATTTGAAGTTGCATTTGTGCTTGGTATGATTTTTGAAATTGTGTGGAAACTAAGATTGGGGAATTTGTTGCATTTGGCTATCACACTACTACACTTTGAGCATATTATGTTTTGAACTTTGCCGCTTTGTGAATAATGTCTAAAATTGAGCTTTTATTGTCAAAACGTTTAAGTCATGTGCATGAGTCATTTCTCTTCACAAAATGTTCGGAAAGATTGTTTTGAGTTTTTATTTTGATTTTGTTTTTTTTGTGTTTTGTGTTTTGTTTTTATTTTTATGTTTGTTTTTGGTTTTGGTTTTGCTTAAGAACTAACAAATCTAATAAGTTTTCTAACCATTTTGTTTTGTAGAGTTAGAAAAACGTTTGTGGGTATCGTAACTGTTAAACCCTCAGGAGACACAACTCCTCCTACTAGGGATGCCTAGAGGTTTAAAGGCTTGTTGCATATGCTCAATGCAATCGAGTTACCTACGAAAGTGGTCTAGTTAACTTCTTGTTTGTTTTTATCTTTGTTTTCCTTTTGTTTTGCTCGAGGACTAGCAAAATCTAGGTTTGGGGGTATTTGATCGGTGCATATTTACATATCATTTTGTACCCTTCTAGCTTATGATTTGGTTATGTTTTTGAGTTAAACTTGTGCTTTTAATCCTTTTTGTGTTTATCTTTCAGTTCATTGAGCTTTAGGTAATAATGAGGGCTTTGGATAGTAAATGATGCAATCCATGCATGTTAGGGCCTAATTTGGATGAATGGATGAAGAGCTTAAAGACAAACTCAATTTTGGCTACAGTCCCCTGCCAGCTCAGTTTCGTAGGTCATATTGCAAGCTTTGTTTCAGCAACCTACATAGCTCGGATGAGGCCACATTCTTCATGAAAGTTGTTCCAATGGGTGTGTAATATAACATATCCAAAATTCAGCCCAATTGGATAAATATGGAGTCTGTTACCTAGCAAACACAGAGCCATGCTCAGGATGGATTTTATCAGCGCGCAAAATGAGTTAGCAATTTGTTTTGGCCTTAACTTCCTCCTCCGACCTTGGATTGGCCCAAATGATATATGGCTGGAAAGAAGACATTCTGAACTTCAAGTTTGAGTGCTTAAAGTCTTAATTTGCTTAAGGGAAGCCCAATTCGTAAGCCCTTGAAGTTGCTGGTCATGCTGACCTCAGGATGAGCTATTATTTCTGGTTGGAAGCTTGGTCATGGTGACATGAAGATGAGCTAGGGCTGCTGGTGGGATTTATTAGTGAAGTGCATCAACCATTTCAGATTTTATAATGGAAGTGTTGTATGCATTAGTGAAGTGTATCAACCATTTCAGATTTTATAAAACAAGTGTTGTATGCATTAGCCATACTTAATTCAGATTTTCAGCTTCCTTAGGCCTATATATAGTGAGGTTTCCCAAGCTTGTAAACACACCCCAAGGGGGGGAGCTCTCAAACACTTCTCTAGAGCTCCCTTCCCTTCTCTCCCTCAAATTCTCTTAGTTTTCCTTTCTAGTTTTCAATTGTTATAATGAGATCTTTGTGCTGAAATTCTCCTTAAGTTTTTCTTAGTTCCACTTTACTTTTCATTATGTAAATTCTTTTCTTTAGTTTCAAGTTTGATTAGTTTCCAAGTTTCAATTATGGTTTTTGTTCTTATTCATTATGCTTATAAGTTAATATGCTAGTTTGAATGATTGATCACCATTTAGGCTTGCATGTTAGCTATCTTGGTTTGAATTAAGAGTAGACACCATGCTTTAATTCGAATTGAACTATGAATAGGAAGAGTATGTATGGACATTCGACAACAGGGATTAGATACATGCTTGGTTGTTTAAATTGTTCTTCTATGCTTAATGGGTTCCTAATGCTTAATTTTAGGTTAGACAACAAATGATCAAATTAGGGAATTAGGAACACAAGGTTATGACCACACACCATGGCTTAACCATACTTTAGCTAGAATCAATCCATTAATCTAATTGAACTTGGGAACTTATTTGCTTGAGTTACTTTCTTATTTTCTTTTTTCCTTCTTTCATGTTCTTTGTTTTTGTTTCTGTTTTGTATAGGGAAAATGAATTGGATCATTCAATCACCAATCCTCGTGGGATCGACCTCGCACTTACATATGCTATACTACCAAACGGCTCGTGCACTTGCGAGTATCACAAGTTGAGGATGCAACTGAATCCATTTTGGTGCAGCTGTATCTACACAACAGCACCAACTATGCCCTATGGTCCCAAGTTGTTGAGTTGTATATCTCCGAAAAAGACAAATTGGGATATATTAATGGCGATCTTCCACAACCTCCTTCAATTGCTCCAACGTTTCCCCGCTGGCGCACCGAGAACTCTATTGTGAAGGGATGGCTCATCAATTCTCTAGAGCAGAGCTTGATTGGCAATTTCATTCGCTTTCTGATGGCAAAAGCAGTGTGGGATGCAATTGCCACAACTTACTATGATGGCACTGACACCTCTCAGGTTTATGATCTGAAACGACGAGTCTCCCGTATGCGACAAGCTGGCGGCTCCATTGAAACCTATTACAATACTCTCCAAAGCTTATGGAGAGAGATTGATTTCCATCATCCAAATATGATGGAGTATGAAAGTGATATCAAGCACTATAATGATATTCTGCAGGAAGATCAAGTTTACATATTTTTGGATGGCCTTGATGATCGTGTTGATAAGGCCCGAAGTGATGTTCAGCACATGACTCCATTCCCTACCGTGGACCAAGCTTATGCCTATGTTCGCCGTGAAGATGTTCGACAAGCTGTGATGATCAGTTCATCTGCACCCACTGGCACTGGCTTAGCGGTCAAGAGTGCGCCTCGATCAGGGCCCCCTACTCATGCCGGACAACCCCAGAATTCCTCTACTGCGGCCCACCTTCAGATCCAGTCATATGCTACTGCTGCTGGTGCACCACCTCCTAAAACCATCCCACCTTCCCGTCCCAAGGCTTCGATTGATGGAAGCGGTTGCACGCACTGTTGCAACCCCAAACATACCCGTGACACCTGTTTTAAGCAGAATTGTTATCCTGACTGGTAGGAGGACCTCCGCGCCCGCAGGCTCAGAGAAAGTGCTAGTAGTTCCGGCCGTGTTGCTTTTGTCTCTACCGAACCCCAATTAGCCTTGTTTCCACAGGTAGACCCTACTGATAGTCCCGCTCGTCCAGATGACTCAGGTAACTGCGGTTCTGTATTTCATACTTCTGATCTACGAGATACTACTGGTTGGATAATTGATTCTGGCGCCACTGATCATATGACCTTTGATCCGAATGATTTTTTGCACACCACTACACCTCGCCGCACAAGTATTGCCAATGCGAATGGAGTTACCTATCCTGTGACAGGGGCTGGCACTATCGCCCTTTCACCTTCTTTGTCCCTTTCCAATACTTTACTCGTTCCCTCTTTGTCCAATAAATTTATGTATGTGAGCCAGGCAACTGAGCAACTAAATTGTTGTGCACTAATTTATCCCAATTTTTGTTTACTACAGGATATTCTCACCAAGGAGATCATTGGGCGTGGTACTAAAAGAGGGGGGGTTGTACTATGTGGATGACTTCCGTATGGGACGTGCCAACAGTGTGAAGCATTCGTCTGATGACAAGCACCGACAGATTTGGCTTTGGCATCGACTTTTGGGGCATCCATCTTTTGGTTATATGAGACACTTATTACCCGAGTTATTTTCTGTATTTAAGGACTCAGATTTTAAATTTGACACTTGCATTTTAGCCAAGAGTCATAGAGCATCCTATCCTTTAAGTATGAATAAAAGTACTATTCCTTTTACTTTAATTCATTCTGATGTTTGGGGACCATCACCTATTTCTACTTATTCCGGTATTCTTTGGTTTGTCACATTCGTAGATGATTGTACACAGATGACATGGCTTTATTTGATGAAAAATAAGAATGAAGTGTTTTCCCTGTTCCAATCCTTTCACAAACATATGGAAACACAGTTCAATACTCGAATACAGATTCTTCACTCTGACAACGGTGGAGAATTTGTGAATCATGACTTTCAGACTTACTTCCAGACACATGGCATTATTCATGAGACAACTTGCCCCTAGACACCACAACAAAATGATGTTACCGAACGGAAGAATCGTAATCTCCTTGAAACAGCTCGTGCTCTTCTCATTGGTGGCCATGTTCCTCATCATCACTGGGATGATGCTTTCGTCACTGTTGTCCACCTTATCAACCGCATGCCTTCTGGGGTCTTGAAGTTCAAAACTCCATTACAAGTGCTCGCGCAACACGGGCCTCTGCCCTCTGTTTTGGTGCTTACCCCTCGCATTTTTGGCTGTGTGGCCTTTGTTCTTCTCCACAAAAATCAACGAAGCAAACTTGATCCATGTGCGCTTCGTTGTGTTTTTTTGGGTTATGCCACTCATCAAAAAGGCTATAGATGTTACACCCTCCTACCCGGCGAACCTATGTCACTTTGGATGTTACCTTTCTGGAATAAGAGATGTTCTTCTATGACCCAACATCCAATTCTACTATTCAAGGGGAGATACGAAGTGAAGAGCCCAATTGGAGCAGCTTGGAAAACGAAGATATTCATCTATGCACGAAGATTGCTCTCGACCAAGAAACAATAACAATCGATCATCCCGAGTCTGGCACGCGCGAATGCTCTCTGCCAAACAACGATTGATCGCCTAACCCTTGCGAAGCTATTTTTGATTCGAGTCATACTCCTACAGACAACTCAGAACAACAAGATGATGACCCCCCCCCCCCCCCCCCCCTCTCCCCCCCTCTCACTCAACAATACCAACGGACCAATCTCCTGAGAATATCTTTGAGGTAACTACTCCTACTAGACTTGTGCATTTAGAGGTAAATCTATTGGATATCAATTACCTTTCAGGAAAAATCGGGGGAAGCCACCAAACCGTTATTCACCTAATATTGGCAAGACATCCAAGTATCCAATTGCAAATCATGTATCCACTGAGAAGCTGTCTAAACCACTCAAGGCTTTTGTGCATCAGTTGTCTGCTATCCATATTCCAACCAAAGTCTCTGAAGCATTGAAAGATCCTAAGTGGGTGCAAGCTATAAAAGAGGAGATGAAAGCTCTTGAAAAAAATCAAACTTGGACATTGGAGACTATACCATGAGGAAAAAAGACTGTTTGATGTAGATGGTGTTTACTATAAAACACAATATAGATGGATCTATCGAGAGATACAAGGCAAGACTTGTGGCAAAAGGGTACACACAGACCTGTGGTATAGACTATGAAGAAACATTTGCACCAGTTGCAAAGTTGAACACCATCAGAGTCTTATTGTCCCTTGCAGCTAATTTGGATTGGCCACTGATAAACACATAATTATTACAATTTCTACCCCTAATCTATATTTGTTAGTACTTTGTTTTATTGATTTTTGCACCAATTAGAATGTTCCATTGCATTTTACGAATCCATTTGCACTTCATTGAAATATAGGCTAATTCATTTGAATTCTCTATTTGGTAGCTCTCTCTTTGAAGTGGCACCCAAACTCTTATCAATTGGGCAATTATTGTTACATTCTGTTCTAATATCATGATTTTATATAGGTGCATGTTGGAGCTATTAAGGAGAAAGAATGTGCATGCATGTGAAGCAAAAAGAAAAGAAAGAAAAGAAATGAAGCCAATTCCAGTCTATTTTCGGCAGTCAACTTGCAAGGCCCAAAACGTACACTTGTACTGCTCAGATGGGAATACATTCTTCATACAAGTTGTTCCAATGGGTGTCTATTATGACATATCCAAATTTGAGCCCCATTGGATACATATTGAAACCTCAGGCCTTCCTACACTAAGCCTGGTTCAGAAGAATCGTTTTTTCCAGCAACCAAAAGAAAACCCACATGGGTTGGCAGCAAAAGGCAGCCATAATTAAACACCTTTGAATACCCATGTGAGGAAAGTTTGAGGTGCAGCAGCTAAAGAATTGAAAAGAATGCATGAAGTGCCACACCCATGCCAAAAGAAGTATGGGATAGAGAAGTCTTCAAGCTTCAAAACACACACCAAGCTCACAATCTTCTCTTGAGCTCTCTCTCCTTCCTCCAATTCTTCTAGTTCTAAATTTCTGTTTTAGTTTTATTTTATGGGGAACTAACTCCCTAGCTAAGGCTAGGGGGAAAGCTTTTAATATGAGTATGTAATTTTTATTAGTTTAATCCAAACTTAAGCTTTAATGTGAATTTGTAGTTTTTGTTCAAATGGAATTTGTAGTTTTCTTTTTATTTAATTGATGAATGTTTGATAATCTATTTCATGGGTTCAATCATGTTTTTCCCATTGTGTAGTAAAAACTTTCATGCTTTTAAAAGAGAAGAGAATTACTTAGATTAATAGAATTTTGATGAAGAATATTTTTTGATAGTTTGTTGCCAATGGTACAAGTTATGCTTAGAATACTTCTAAAGGAAATTAAAAAGAGCTTTAATTATTTTGAACAACTACAATGGAAAATATTTTGTGGATCAAATTAATAAGAGTTGCATGCTTATGTTAAAAGTGGAACCCCAATACCTTAGTGTTTTAATCAATTAAATTTTCTCTAAATCAAATCTTGCATAAATCTACCTCTCAATCACACTTGTTCTTTTTCATCTCTGTTATTTCATTTACACTGCTCTCTATGGATACGACACTCGGACTTCCTAGCTACACTACTATACGATACCTTCCCTTGGGTTTTGCAAAGTGGTACAAACAGCCACTACACCAGTTTGATTTAAAGAATGCTTTTCTACATGGCAAACTCACGGAGGAGGTGTACATGGACATTCCTCTTGAATATAATACTACTCAGACTGGAACAGTATGCAGGTTACGAAAAGCATTGTATGGATTGAAACAGTCATCATGTGCATGGTTTGGACGGTTCACCATGGCAATGAAGAACAATGGTTTCAAACAGAGCAAATCAGATCATACTCTGTTCTTGAAACATCGGAAAGGGAAGGTAACAACATTAATAATCTATGTTGATGATATAATTATTACTGGGAATGATAAACAAGAAATATCACAACTACAAGACTATTTGGCTACTAAGTTTGAGATGAAGGATCTAGGTGGACTGAAGTATTTCTTGGGAATTGAGGTGGCTCGATCGTAGCAAGGCATATTTCTCTCTCAAAGGAAATATGTCTTGGACTTGTTGACAGACACAGGAATGCTAGATTGCAAACCTACGGACACTCCTATTGTTTAGAATCATCATCTTGGAGAATATCCGGATTAAGTTCCAACTAACAAAGAAAGATACCAAAGGTTAGTGGGAAGATTGATCTATTTGTCACATACTCGACCAAACATTGCTTATGCGGTGAGCGTTGTCAGTCAATTTATGCACTCTCCAAGTGAAGACCACATGAATGCAGTTCTTCAAATACTTAAATATTTGAAGTCTGCACCTGAAAAGGACTTATGTTCTCAAAACATGGTCATCTGAATATTGATGGTTACACAGATGCAGATTGGGTAGGAAGTATAACAGATAGGAAATCCACATCCGATTACTTCACATTTGTGGGAGGTAATTTGGTTACATGGAGAAGCAAGAAACAGAAGGTGGTCGCCTTATCCAGTGCAGAAGCTGAGTTCAGAGGTATAACCAAAGGAATTTGCGAACTCATTTGGTTAAAGAGGTTGCTTACTGAACTTGGGTATAGACCTACATCTGTAATGAATCTCTTTTGTGACAACAAGGCTGCAATAGCTATTGCACAGAATCCAGTTCAACATGATCGCACCAAACATGTTGAGGTAGATCGACACTATATCAAATAGAAGCTCGAAGCTAAAGTGATTCAGTTTCCTTTCGTAAAGTCCGAGGATCAATTGGCAGATATTTTGACAAAGGCAATTTCCAGTAAAACGTTCCACAATTCACTGGACCAGTTGGGCATTGGCGACATCTATGCACCAACGTGAGGGGGAGTGTTGGCATGACTTGTGGACTGTTGACTTACTTTCCTTACACACCAAGAATTCCTATTATAATTGTAATTGATTTACTTTAATTCCTAATTTCCTACAGTAAATAGATTTAGGAATTTATTATTTACTTGCCCATTCAAGTTTCGTTGTATTATAAATATGACCTCCTATAAGGAGAAGAATACACAGAAAATTCCCACAAACAAATATTCTCTCATACTTCTCATATTTTAGCAATATATACAAATAATTTTAAAATATTTTTATTTGTTTACAAAATTCACAAGATTGTTACATATGCATATATATATATATATATATATATATATATATATATATATAGAGTGAGCTTCTATTGAGGGATCCCTCAAATACTTATTTGAGGGACACTCTTAAAGGGCCCCACTTCGTATTGTATTTCACTAATCTAAACTATTTATTTTGTAGATATTCATTCAAAGATCATCTCTATAAAATATCACTTGAGTCCGATATCATTTGACCACTCAATTGAATTATTGAAATTTTAGTATTTTCTTTAAGCATCTTGTTCATTGATTTTATAGGACACAATTAGATGTCAAAATGGTTTCTAATTTGTCTAATTTTTTACAAGGATGATCTATATGTATGTAGACTTAAAAAATAGATGATTTAGATTGTTGAAAAAAAAATCGTAGGAGACCCTAAAGGGTGTCGCTCAAATAAAATTATTTAAAGAATCCCTCAATAGAAAGGGACTGTATGCGTGTGTAAGCAAAAATAAAATGAAATATATGTTAAATCAAATCAAAATAAGAGATTAAATTAGACAGGATCCAAATTTGTTCCATTAACTTAACGGATTTGGAATATAATTGAATTATCGAATTACACCACCAAATTCATCTTCTATTATTTACATCGGATTCGGATCAAAATTCAATTCATTGAGAGCTCTAATAATATTTCAAATGGATATTTGACTATTCAATAGTTTCAAGTGTGATTGCAATAGCAAGAGTGATCTAATCAATGACCCTTTAACAGTTTTCTCTGTCCGGGTAAATAAGTCAGTAGAGTTGGCTTGTGTGCTGCAAAGTTGCAACATCGCAATCAAAGAAAGGGTCGTGTTATGTAATTGGAAGAGGCAAAGACAAGGGTGCAGATTTAAATACAGCAAATCACATAAACCTAGCTTAACGCTCACAAACGAAATGACGCCACGTGGCAAACTTTAGCCATATGTTGTTGGGCCTAATTGTCTTTCCAACACACAAATGAAACAAAATCTTAATAAAAAAAAGTTCATAGTGCCTGTTTGTACATGGCATTGTTATTAGTTAATTCGGCAAGTAATGATACTAGGATTTAGTCGCCACCCACAACCAATTCTTTATAATTACTTCACAATTAAACTCATATATGTTCACATACGGTTCTAAAATTTCAATAATTCAATTGAGTGCTCAAATGATATCGGATTGAAGTGATTTTTTTATAGAGATTATATTTGATTGAGTATCTACAAATAGACGGTTTGAATTTGTGAAATACAATACGGAGTGGGTCATACAAAGATGTCCCTTAAATAAGTATTTGAGGGATCTCTCAACTGAAACTCCCATATATATATATATATATATATATTGTTTTCTTGTTGTAGAATTAGTTTATGCTCCTAGGAATTTTCAATGAGATGGAGCATCTGTTGGCTTCTTTATTGATCCCACTTTGCTAGCCAATTGACGTAAGCCTTGTTAGAAGCTAATTAATTAGATTAGCAACTATAAAAATGAATTTATGTGCATAATATAATGCAAGAGTGAAAGTAACTTTTTGTTCCCTCCAAAACAACAACTGTGATCTTAGGAATTATACAGAAGAGGAGATCCTTAGAGACGCCGAATAGAACAAGTCAGCATTGTTTTTAACAACCCCCACTTGGCACAATCTCACCAAAGCCGGCCTTGGCATTCCCTTCTCTTATACTCCGAACTTTCCACCTTCACTTTCTTCCATATTTCTCAATCTCCCCGCCTCTCTTTTTTCATGGTTTTTCTTGTCTACCTCCTAACAACCCCAGAAATTTTACCCATTAGTTTAAGTTTGTATCCAAACTGAAAAATCAATCAAGATATGGACAGGCTCATAAGTTTGGAGCCATCAAATTTCGTTGCAATAAGGATCGAACCGGGACAGAAATGCTACGGCCAGCTTACTTTGCGCAACGTTATGTACACGATGCCGGTGGCCTTCAGGCTTCAAGCGCTGGTCAAGAATCGCTACACGGTGAAGCCCCAATCCGGGATCATATCTCCCCTAGAGAAATTGACCATAGAAATTGTGTATCATCTTCCACCAGGGTCAAGCCTCCCTGACTCATTCCCTTATTGCCATGACTCTTTCCTTTTGCATAGCGTGGTTGTGCCCGGAGCAGCCATCAAAGACTCTTCATCCACGTTTGATGCCGTTCCAAGTGACTGGTTCACCACGAAGAAGAAGCAAGTGTTCATAGATAGTGGTGTGAAGATTATGTTTGTTGGTTCACCTATTTTGGCACAACTTGTGGCAGATGGTTTGATGGATGATATTCGGGAAGTTCTTGAGAAGAGTGATCCTTCTTGGAAAGCAGCCGACTCGGTGGATTCAGAGGGTCAATCTTTGCTTCACTTGGCTATTAGTCAAGGCCGGCCTGACCTTGTCCAGCTACTTCTCGAGTTCGAGCCTGATGTAGAGGCTCAGAGCCGGTCAGGGTCTAGCCCACTTGAAGCCGCGGCTTCATGCGGGGAGGCCTTGATCGTGGAGCTTCTATTGGCCCGGCGTGCAAGCACTGAAAGATCCGAGTCCTCTACTTGGGGTCCCATTCACCTAGCGGCAGCAGGTGGGCATGTGGAGGTTCTTAGGCTTCTTATAATCAAACGGGCTAATGTTGATGCAGTGACAAAGGACGGTAGCACGGCTTTACACCTTGCAGTTGAGGAGCGAAAAAAGGATTGTGCCAGGCTCTTAATGGCGAGTGGGGCAAAAGCTGAAGTTCGTGACAGCAGAGACGGCGATACGCCTTTACACATCGCTGCCGGGTTGGGGGACGAGTACATGGTGAAGCTGTTGCTGCAAAAGGGTGCTAATAAAGACATTAGAAACTTTGCAGGCCGAACAGCATATGATGTTGCCGAGGAGAACGGGCACACAAGACTGTTTGATTCGCTTCGACTTGGCGATAGCTTGTGTATCGCTGCGAGGAAGGGTGAGGTGAGAACAATTGTCAGGCTGCTTGAGACAGGCGCAGCCATCAATGGAAGAGACCAACATGGGTGGACAGCTTTGCACAGAGCTTGTTTCAAAGGGAAAATCGATGCGGTTCGAACGCTGCTCGAGAAGGGCGTGGATGTGGATGCTAAAGATGAGGATGGATACACAGCCTTGCATTGCGCAGCGGAGTCGGGGCATGCGGATGTGATAGAGATGTTGGTGAAGAAAGGAGCTGATGCTGAGGCTCGAACTAATAAAGGTGTGACTGCACTGCAGATTGCTGAGTCTTTGCACTATGTTGGGATTACAAGGATACTTGTTCATGGAGGAGCCACAAAAGACAATAATATGGCACATCTCCTGTCACAACAGGCTTCAGTTGCATTTGGGAAGAAGTCTATGGGTCTAGAGGAGAATCTCAAGGGAGGGATGAAGAAGAAATCGAGTCGAGCTAGGGCTCTTCGTGGGAGCTTCGATCGTTCTATGCCATTGGCTGTTCTTTAGCTATGCTGGATTATGTTGGGGGTATGGATGTTTTGTTGAATTAGGGTTTGTCACATTTAGAGGTCACAATGACTCTGCTTTTGTCTCAAAGTACCTATATGCAGCAGAACAAGCTGTAGACTCATTCATAACATGTTCATTCTAAAACACCTAAATATTTTGTTATTAAACAAACTTCTTTATCAAAATTGATTGTAATTCCCTCTCTATATGTTAATAAATATCGGATGTATTGTATATGTCATAACATCTACTGCATAGAAGAGAGGCAAAAGACAAAATGACAGCATGATCATTGATCTGGTTTGCTCGGATTTTTGCCCATTCCGCATGTTTTTATTGTAGTAATCTTATAAAAGAATATAATTATCACTGTTGTTTTTGGAGCCTAAAATCTTTTGCATAGTGTTGTAGTATCCAGCAAGGCCCAGATAAAGTCTCAGGCCAGCCTTTCAACAATTGTGTGATGCAATTTATGGAACAACATAAATAAAATGGCCCAACATTTTTTTTTTTACTGAAAACAGATTCAAAGTTTTAGTTTTATAAGGCAGAAAACGTTAAAATGATGTTTTCACTTTGGCATCTTGACATTGTAGTTGGTGGCAATGTCCTTCCAAACAATCGGCGCAACATCAACTTCAGAAAGTGCACCAACTTATCACTAATATAAAACAAGGCTTATTTACACTAATGCCCTCTGAAACTATGGTTAAATCTCACATTACCCCCTCAAACTTAAAGTGACCCACTTACCCTGCTTAACCATAGTTTGGTGACCCACTTTGTCCCATGCCGTCAATTTCGTCCAAAAATTTATTATCTATGATGACGTGGTAGGGGTGTTTTTGTAATTTCATACACATGAATTATTATCCACCAATTGAACGGTGACGTGGCAAGTATAGACCACTTCCATATAAATAAAGATATAATTAAATATTCTAATTATTAAAACAATTAAAATAAAGCATAAAAAAAATTGGTTAATTTTCTCTCTTCCTTTCTCTCTCTTCCCCTCCTCTATCTTCGAACAGCTTCACAGCCCATCAACACCATCGAATGCTTCACAACTTCGGGGAGATCCGATGGCTTAATTAGGTTGCAGACGCTGACAAATTTCAGAACCCGGTCTTTGCGGTTGTCATCGTTGACACCATAATGGAAATGCTCGTGGAACATAGTGGTTTTCCGTCGTCCCTGTCAGCTCTCTCTCTCTCTCTCTCTCTCTCTTCCCGTCTCTCTTACAATCTTTGCTACAAAACCCAAATTAAGGGTTGACAAGAAAAACTCAAATTAAGGGTTGACAAGAAAAACTCAAATTAAGGAGTTTTGTAGGTATGAGAGTTTTGTGGGTATGAGAGTGGTGGATGTGGGCATGGTTTGAGAGAGGAATTTTGTGGGTGGTTGCAGAAATGTGGGGCTGCAGTGGATTAGGTGGGTTGCGGGTTACGGGCAATTGATTGGGTTATTGTTTGTGTATGTTGTTTGGGTTGGTGTTATATTCTCATGAGTTTTTCTAGAATTTTAATTGAAGAAGAATATTGATTTCTTGGTTTTTGGGGTTTTGGTTTTTTTTTTTTCCTTTTCAATGATGGTGGTGATACTGTTGAGAGTACTGCTGAAAGGTCAAGCCTGTGCAAGTGAACAAGGTGGAAGAGTGTGCTGCTGGAGTTGATGGAACGAGAAAGACAGCTGCTTCGGAAAACAAGGACGATAACATGGCCAGAGTCCTCATCATACTCCACACCGTCCCATGAACTAGGGATCATCATTTGGACCGCGGCCCGTAGGTCGAAGTGGGTAGCCTACGCTCTATTAGGCCAAAGTCCAACCCGATCTAATGGACCAAAGCTCGACCCGGCCTGATGATTAGGCCTGTTATGCCAAGCCCATGCTAAGATTGGGTAGGGTTTAGAGCTAGTATTTGAAACCCTTGGCTTGGCCCGACTAAACCCATTTAGGCCCGGCCTGAAAAAACCTAATTAGGCTCGGCCTAGCCCGCCCTGACAATAAATAATAATAGTATAGATATATAAATATTCAAATATGTCCACAGTCCACTGAAAAAAAAAAAAGCCCAATACACCAAAGGTTCTATTCACAAGTGGACTAATGCAATATGCAAAGCCTGGTAAGCAGAAAACAAAGAAAAAAATTTATGTTTCTAAATTCCAACGGCTACATTGGATTTTATAATCACCTCCAAGTCCAACAGCTACTTGGGGAAATGTCTCTCGAAAGGAGAGTTTGGTTTAGGGTTTTGGTGGCAGCGGCTAGGGTTTGGAGCAATACTCAAACTCTTGTGGCTACGAGTCTCTAGTTTCTACTCTAATACGACCACTTAGACGACAAGCACACAAAGGTACCCAATGAACGCAGACTCTAAGCTAAACGTTTGTGCTGCGTGGGAAACACGGAAAGTCGGAAGAAAGGAATCCGATATGGAAGAGTTGGAAAAAAGGTTTGGATCCAATCTTCGTCTCTCGGAGAAAGAACGAATTGGCATACGCATCGCGGAGGATGAGACCATTGACATGATGAAGGGGTCGCAATTGTCGCTGGCGGCTAGGGTTCTGACTTCCAAGACAGTTAGCAAGGAAGGTTTTGTTAGTGTGTTTTCACGGTTGTGGTGGGGTACGGCGGGGGTGTCAATAAAGGAGTTTGGGGATGGCCAATTCCTTATTCGGTTTGGAAACCTGAAGGACAAGCTTAGGGTTTTAGATATGGAACCCTGGACGTTTCGTGAATATTTAGTGGTTCTCGCAGAGGTGAAACCGGGTATGGATGCTAGAAGCGTCGAGTTGGGACAAGCTACTTTCTGGGTGCAACTCCATGGTATTCTGTTGATGAACATGACTACTATGGTGGCTCGTAAAATAGGGTCACTGATGGGGAAAATGGTGGAAGTTGATTAGGCATAGGGGTATGAATGTATTGGGCGCTTCCTTCGAGTTCGCATTTGAATCCCTGTTGATCAACCACTGATGCGAGGAGCTTTCGTGGCCTTTCCAGATGAAGGCTCCATTTGGATAAACTTTCGCTATGAATATCTCCCTGAGTATTGCTTTATTTGTGGGTGTTTGGGACACCCTAGTAGATTTTGTGTTGACAAACTCGAAGACCAACATGGGGGTAAGGTGGTGACCAAGGAAAGCTGGTTGGCCTTTGTTGGGCTGGAGGCTGAGGAAGATATGAACGGCAGGAGACTTCGCTCTAATGGGAGACGATCGCACACAGATTCTTCCTCAAGCCCCCTGTAAGAAGGACCGGGAAGAGATGGTAGCAGGCGAGGGGGATCCGTGAGATATAGGAGGAGTGATGGGTCTTGGCGTAGAGATGAAGTGGGTGATGGTGGCAATCGGCGAGGGATGGTACACAAGAGTAGAGACCTTGAGGATACGGCTTCAGCCTCGGGTGAGTCCAAGAATCATGAGTTTGCCTTGGCTGATAAGATCCGCCGCTTGCGAGAGGAGGAGGAGCGTGAACGTAGAGTTAGAGAGGAGGCATGGAACTTGGGCATCCTAGCAAGGGGGGAGGGGGGGGGGGGGGGGGTGAGTCGGAGAGCCTCTAGTTGGAGATGTCACGTCTCACATGCAAGCGTTGTCATCCAATGGTTTACAAACTCAAGCAGGTTTGGAGGAAGGCATCAATGAAACAATCATCGTATCTGAAGAGAATGGGCTGGGAATTGATTTGAATGTTGGCATGACGGTGGGGTATGAAACTGAAGTGGTAGAGGAAGTGGTCCAATGTGAGCATGCACATACAGTAGAGTTGGGTCAAACCATGCAGGTGCAACCTGCTAGCCTTACACAAGGGTTTGACCCCTTTAATTTGGGCCCACTAATTGCTCGAATACAACCGCAGCCTATGGCCAGTGGTACAGCAGTGGTGGGGAAAAGAAGACGGGAGGAGTCGGAAAGGGTAGTTCGGGAGAAGAGGTCACGTGTGGAGGATACCATGCATGGGGGGTGGAGTGGTAGAACAGCAATAACGAACAGGGAATTACTTTTCACAGACAACTATAATCAGGCAGTGGAGACTGGCCTTAACGAGTCTCCACGGGCGTCATGAGGATCATTGTTTGGAACTATCAGGGTACGGGGAGTGCTCTGACAGTTTCTAGAATCAAGGAGCAGGTTAAGCTCCAAACTCCTGACATAGTGGTTCTCCTCGAAACAAAAACAGGAGTAATCGCTGTGAGTTTTTACGACGTCAATTGGGGATGAGATATATGCATGCAATGGAGCCGCGTGGCTTAAGTGGGGGACTCTGTATGTTCTGGCGTGACATGCAAGCTGTAGTCTTGGTGAAGTATGCGAGTTTTTTTTTATTGAGGTGGTTGTGCGAGATGATGACAAGGGTTGTCAGTGGAGGTTTTTTTTTCAGTCTATGCAAGTACAGAGGACCATATTAGGAGAACTCAATGGCAGATATTACAAGAGCGTATGTCTCGCTGCCAGGAGGCATGCCTTGTGATCGGAGATTTTAATGACATACTGGATGCTGCTGAAAAAGTGGGTGGTGTACCACGTACAGTGAGAAGTATGGTAGATTTTCGAACCTTCGTCACTGATAACAGGTTACTTGATCTTGGGTTCATGGGCTACCCCTTCACATGGAGGAACCGACGACTAGATGGGGGCATCCAAGAGAGGCTTGATAGGGGTCTTGCGACAGATCAATGGCTATATTTATACCCTGATGCCAAAATTCATCATCTCATGGCTGCGGGCTCCGATCATGTCATGCTGTTATTACAAACTCATGGTGTGCCAACGAGGTGGCAGATACGTTTTATTTATGACCCGCGCTGGAACACAAATGAAGGGTTTCGTCAAGTAGTGAAGGAGAGATGGGGGAAATTATTTCGGGGCGCTCGGAGTTTGCAAGTGGTCTCTAAACTTCAATGGGTTAGAAAAGGAATCCTTAACTGGCGCAGAAGTGAGTGGCGGAGCTCACAAGTTCGTATTGAGGCACTCAGAGGTGAATTATGCACGGCTTATCAGGAGTCCAATTTTGATAGTGCACGAGTGCGGCAGATGGAGTCTGACTTGAAAAATGCTTTGCACGAAGAAGAGGCTTACTGGAAGCTCAAATCTTGAGTCCAATGGCTGCAGGAGAGGGACAAAAATATAAAATTCTTTCACTTTAAGGTGTTGGTACGACGGAGAGCTAATCGGATGCTGGGTTTAGAAGATAGTGCTGGGAGGTGGTGCGAAGGGGAGGGGGACATCAGAGACATTGCGACAGCCTATTTTGCTCATCTGTTCACTACGAGCAACCCGATAAATATTGCTGAGATTGTAGGATGTGTTGGCCGCCGAGTAACCAACCAATGCAATGCTAAGTTGA
The DNA here is from genome assembly GCF_965620075.1 of Prunus avium. Lineage (NCBI taxonomy): Eukaryota > Viridiplantae > Streptophyta > Magnoliopsida > Rosales > Rosaceae > Prunus > Prunus avium. The sequence goes on along the minus strand of NC_142290.1, from coordinate 3,578,632 downwards.
CAAAACCTGTGACTCAAGATGAGATAACAAGGGTGGTGAAGACTCTGAATCCTACAAATGCTCCGGGGCTTGATGGTTTCACTGGCAGTTTTTTTCAACAATTTTGGGAGGACATTGCCGAAGATGTTAGTGGGGTGGTCCAGAGCTTTTTTCACTCAGGGAGGATGTCGTGGAAAGTGAATCATACTCATATTGTCCTAATCCCGAAAGTACATAATCCCAGGAAAATGACGCAATGGAGACCCATTGCCTTGTGTAATATACTTTATAAAATTATTTCAAAGGTTCTTACTAATCTTCTAAAGCAAGTGCTACCGGGAATTGTGAGCCTCAATCAGTCAGCGTTCGTGGCTGAGCAGTTGATTACAGATAATATACTCATTGTCCACGAGATTTTGCACTCACTGAAACTGCGAAAGGGGCATGACAATCAAGGCTTGGCAATAAAGCTGGACATGGCAAAGGCATATGATAGAATTGAATGGCCTTTTCTGGGGGCTATGTTGAAGGCTTTGGGTTTTTGTGATTTGTTTTGTAGTTGGGTGCATGAATGCATTTCTACTGTCTCCTACAGCATCCTTCTTAATGGAGAGGCAGCTGGGCATATTGTTCCTTCCCGTGGCCTACGACAAGGTGACCCACTCTCGCCTTTCCTGTTCCTAATCTGTGCTGAGGGGCTTTCGGCACTGATTCGCTATCATGAAGAGAGACATAGCCTGACATGTTTCCGTTTTCATCCTAATGGAGTAAGCATCACGCATTTATTTTTTGCAGATGACTCTGTATTGTTTTGCCAGGCTGAGAAACAGGAAGGTCGAAACATGAAAGCTATCCTAGAGTGTTATGAACGGGGCTCAGGGCAAGTAATCAACTATGATAAAAGCTCCATATTTTTTAGTCACAATTGTCCTATGCGAGCACGACGACAAGTCGTGGACATTCTGAAGGTGCAGCAAAATGATGGCTTTGGCAGATATTTGGGACTCCATGCAGACTTTGGTGCTTCTAAGAAAGCAGTTTTTGATGATGTGAGAAAGAAAATAGGATCAAAATTGATGGGTTGGTCGGAACAGTTTTTATCACAAGCAGGTAAAGAAATCCTTATTAAAGCAGTGGCAATGGCAATGCCCAATTATGCCATGTCGTGCTTCATGCTTCCTGTTAGTTTATGCAAGGAGATTGAGAAGGATATTGCAAGATATTGGTGGAACAACAATAAGGATCAGAAGGGAATTCACTGGGTCAGTTGGCAACGGCTGAGTTTGCTGAAATATGCTGGTGGATTGGGCTTTTGTGATTTGATTTGTTTTAATTTAGCGATGTTAGCTAAGATTGGATGGCGAATTGTGCAGCATCCTGAGTCACTACTGCTAAAATATGAATATGGGTTTTCAATATGTTCAGATGATTTATTCTTCTCCATAAGGAGGTATATATATGAGTTTACAGAGTGCTTTACAAGGAATAAGATTCTATCAGGAATTAGGAAAGTATATCCTAATTATACACAGATTTGTCAACTAGATGGAAGGAAAGTAAATCCCTTAATTAATCAAGGAAATAAATCTCCTTGATTAATTATGAGACTCACGTTAACACCCCTCCTCAAGTTGGTGCATATACGTCACCAATGCCCAACTTGGTAAGTGAGTCATAAAACACTCTGCTACAAACAGCTTTGGTTAAGATATCAGCTAATTGAGCTTCTGATTTTACGAACGGTAGGCGGATGATCTTCTTCTCAATTTTTTCTTTGATAAAATGTCTATCCACCTCAACATGTTTGGTTCGATCATGTTGAACTGGATTATGGGCAATATCAATAGCTGACTTGTTGTCACAATGCAACTCCATTGGCTTTTCTGGCTTGAAACCCAATTCTGTCAAGAGTCTTCTGATCCATAGCAATTCACAAACTCCATGAGCCATTCCTCGATACTCTGATTCTGCACTAGACCGAGAAACCACATTTTGTTTTTTACTCCGCCAAGTGACTAGATTACCTCCCACGAAGGTGAAGTAGCCTGAAGTAGAGCGTCTGTCAGTAATGGATCCAGCCCAATCAGCATCTGTATATCCCACAACTTCAAGATCTCTATTCTTTGAGAACATTAATCCTTTTCCCGGGGCTGACTTTAAATACCTTAAGATTCGATCAACTGCATTCCTATGAGACACATTGGGTGAATGCATAAACTGGCTAACCACACTCACAGCATATGCAATATCTGGTCTTGTGTGGGCTAAGTATATTAACCTTCCAACAAGGCGTTGGTACTGTTCCTTATTGGTTGGTTCTTGATCCATACCTTCGCACAATTTGTGATTCATCTCGATTGGTGTGTCAACAGGCTTACATCCAAGCAATCCTGTTTCAGCAAGTAGATCTAATACATACTTTCTCTGTGACAGAAATATACCATTTGTGGACCTTGCTACTTCAATTCCAAGAAAGTACTTCAGATCACCTAAATCCTTCATCTCAAATTCCTGAGACAAATACTTCTGCAGTTTCAATTGCTCTCCTGTGTTGTTTCCAGTCACAACTATGTCATCCACATAGACAATCAGTGCGGTAATCTTCTTTCCATCACGCTTCAAGAACAAAGTGTGATCCGAATGACTCTGTGTATATCCAAAAAACTTCATGGATTTAGTGAATCTACCAAACCATGCTCTGGGAGACTGCTTTAATCCATACAATGATTTTTTGAGCTTGCAAACTTGATTCTCCTTGTCACAAGTGAAGTTACATCCTGGTGGTAAATCCATATATACTTCTTCTTCCAGATCTCCATGTAAAAATGCATTCTTTACATCAAACTGATGTAATGGCCAATCGAGATTTGCTGCTAGAGACAGGAGGACCCTGATAGTTTTGATCTTGGCTACTGGGGCAAAGGTTTCTTGGTAGTCTATCCCATATCTCTGTGTGTATCCCTTTGCCACCAATCTGGCTTTATATCTTTCAATAGATCCATCTGCCTTGAGTTTCACAGTATAGATCCACCTGCATCCCACTGTCTTCTTTCCATGAGGTAATGGCACGAGTTCCCATGTGCCATTCTTCTGGAGAGCTCGCATTTCTTCATTCATGGCTTCTTTCCATTTTTGGTCTTCTAGTGCTTCAGTTACACTATTGGGAACAGGTATGTCGGATAGCTGCTTCACAAAGTGTACCCATGACTCAGATAATCTGGTGAGGGATACATAATTGTTGATGGGATATTTCCCCTTTGCATGAAGATCTGCTTCGTAGTGAATTGGGGGTTTACCACGGTTCTTCCTTTTTGGAATTTGATATGTAGGCTCTGCGCCTTCTGAAATGCAATCAGTTATGTCATTAATGTTATCAGTTTCAGGTAGAGAAGTTACCTGAATGACGTCCTCAGCAGATGATTGGTGTGGTACTGGAGCTGAAGAATTCTCCAGAGCATGCACAAACTCTTCAAAAAAAACTAGGGGGAGCGACCGGTCGTGAGGGTCAGGCAACCAGTCGCCTTCATGCGGAGTCATGCTTTGCGACGTTCGTGGCGACCGGTCGTGGGGGCCATGCGACCGGTCGCTTTCAGGCAGAGTCTCGGTACGTTGCGACGTGCGTGGCGACCGGTCGTGAGAGGCATGCGACCGGTCGCTTTCAGGCAGAGTCGTTGGCGTGCGTGGGGACCGGTCGTGAGAGACATGCGACCGGTCGTTTTCGTCGGGCGACTGGTCGCTAGAGGTCGGCGACCGGTCGTTCTGAGTCTGGAACGAATCTGGAAAAAGTGCTGAAGTAAAAAATTCAGAATTTTGAGAAGAATCCTCCTGTGCATCCGAAAAATAGCTCTCTTGTTCCCGGAACGCAACATCCATAGAAGTATACACTTTCCGACTTGGAGGATGATAACACCGGTAACCTTTCTGATGAGGTGCATACCCAATGAACACATACTTGTCGGCACGAGGATCTAATTTGCTGCATTGGTGATCATGTAAGTGGACAAAGACCACACAACCAAATATGCGGGGTTCCAGGTTTTGGGTGGGAGGTATTTGGCCATGGTGTTGGAGTGTTTGAAGGGGGGTTCGGAATTGGAGGATACTAGAGGGAATTCGATTGATAAGATAAGCCGCAGAGAGGACGGCTTCGCCCCAAAAAAACTTAGGCATATTTGCACCAAAGAGGGATGCACGAACGACGTCCAGTAAGTGTCTATTCTTTCGTTCAGCCACACCATTCTGTTGAGAAGTGGAAGGGCATGAGCGTTGATGGATGATACCGTGAGCTTGGAAGAACTCATTAAGATCATGGTTAAGAAATTCTCCACCATTGTCAGACCGAAGAACCTGAATTCGGGTATGAAATTGTGTCTCCACCATGTGATAAAACTGTTGAAACTTGGAACTGACTTCCCCTTTAGTTTTGAGAAGGGAAACCCAGGTCATACGTGTGCAATCATCAATAAACGTGACAAACCATCTAGCTCCCCCTGGAGTGGTAACTTTAGAAGGGCCCCAAACATTAGAATGAACAAGGGAAAAAGGAATTAAACTTTTATTGGAACTTAAGGGAAAGGGAACACGATGGCTCTTGGCCAGTTCACAAATGTCACACTTAAAACTAGAACTCTCTAAATCTGAAAATAATGAAGGAAATAGCTTCTGTAAATATCCAAACGAAGCATGCCCAAGACGGCGATGCCATAACCATACTTCGGAAGTTTTCTTCTCAACACTCGTCCCCCCAATTTTGAAAGCCTGACTGAGGCTGGCTTCACTGTCAGATGCCAGGTCCAAATAATAGAGTTTGCCCCTCCTAGTAACACAACCAATCGTCTTGCTGCTAAGAATGTCCTGAAAAACACAATGAGTAGGCCAAAAAGTTACGGTGCAATTCAAAGCCGTAGTAATTTGGGCGACAGACAAGAGATTATGATGTAAGGATGGAACAATTAACACATAATCCAAAGTGAGGGAGTCAGAGAGAGAGAGGGAACCTCCCCAATCACTGGGGAGGGGGTACCATTGGCATTAGACACCACAGATTGAGAAGACGGTGTATGAGAGATAATTTATCCCGGATCAAAGGTCATGTGATCAGTGGCTCCGGTGTCAATAACCCATGTATGTTTCTTTGAGGAACTATGCAAAACATAACCTTGGGTACCTAATGTAGCTACAGAGGCAGAGGCAGGGGTTGGTGCAGGATCTGTGACGGAAGATGTGTGGAGTGAATTGCTCTTATTCCTGCGAGGAGCTTTGGAGTGGTCCCACCAATCCGGGTACCCAATTAGTTCATAGCAGCGAGCACGAGTATGTTTGCTCCCACCACAATGAGTGCATTTGGTCTCCGGACGAGAGCTTGTGGTCTGAGTCTGAGAAGCGCCACCGGTAGAGGGCGGAGGGCCCCTCGGACGTTGAGTGGCCAGAACCGCAGTGTCTGGAGTACTGGCCATGGTCAGTCGTTGTTGCGCTTCACGACGTACATATGCAAAAGTTTGGTCAAGGTCCAATTTGGGGTCTTTGCGCAGGATCTCCCCCCAAACTTGATCAAACTGAGGATAGAGCCCGGCAAGGAAAAGGTGAACACGAAGACGATCCAGTTCAGTCTGGCGCTCAGTGACATCGGCGTCACAGTGCATGCGATTCGGAGTGCGATGATCAATCTCCTGAAAGATGGTCTGCAGCTGGCTGTAGTATTTGTGGACGGGAGCACCATTCTGTTTAATGGTGAACGCCCGTTTGTTGAGATCAAACAAAAAAGTTTCATCCCCCCCATCAAAGTAGGTTTTTTTCACGGCATCCCAGATTTCTTTGGCGGTACTAAAACGGATGAACCGACCCATCAAGTCTGGAGACATGGAGTCGATGAGCCACCCTTTGACCCTAAAGTTCTCCGTACACCATTGGCTGTAAGTGGAGGAGGCCTTAGAGGGCCATGGAGTGTCGCCGGTGAGGTACCCCAATTTTTCGCGGCTAGCAATATGTAATTCCATGACCTGAGACCATAAGGCATAATTGGTCTCTGTCAAGGTGATCCCGGTAGGAAACGGAGCGTTGTCACTTTGAATAGTAACAATTTGGGGGATTGAGGAAGTGGAGTCGGTGGTTTTGGAAACAATATCCATGGCAGCGGAAGGATTGAAGAATACGAGGAAAAAAAAACTGTTTAGGATTTCGGATATGTGTTTAGGGTTTCGGATTCGTGTTTAGGGTTTCGGATTCGTGTTTAGGGTTTCAGATATGTGTTTAGGGTTGCGGGATTCAAGATACGAGGATACGGGATTCAGGATACGAGGATACGGGTTCGGGTTTCAAGGAATTCGATACGAGGGATTCGGGTTTCAAGAAATTCGATACGAGGATTTAGAGACAACCTAGGATCGATTGCTCTGATACCATGCTAAAATATGAATATGGGTTTTCAATATGTTCAGATGATTTATTCTTCTCCATAAGGAGGTATATATATGAGTTTACAGAGTGCTTTACAAGGAATAAGATTCTATCAGGAATTAGGAAAGTATATCCTAATTATACACAGATTTGTCAACTAGATGGAAGGAAAGTAAATCCCTTAATTAATCAAGAAAATAAATCTCCTTGATTAATTAGGAGACTCACGTCAACAACTACTTGCACTTGTTTTACATGATATGTATCATTATGGCGTGAATTTTTTGGAGGCAGGTTGTGGCAAAGGGTCTTCTTGGGGCTGGAAAGGAATTCTCCAAGGGCGCAAGGTACTTGAAGCCGGGTTGAGGTGGAGAATTAGTAATGGGGAGTCGGTGTGTATTAGTGTAGATGGGTGGCTACCCAAGCCGTACACTTTTAAGGTCCTCTCTCGACACTCAGATATGCCTCACTGCGTGGTGGAACTTATTGATCTAGAGGTCAAAATATGGCGGAGTGATTTAATCCAAAAGTTCTTTAATCCTGAGGAGGCTCAACTTATCCTTGCCATGACCATTAGCAGATGGGGTTGTCCAGACAAACGAATTTGGCACTTTACAAAACATGGAGGGTACATCGTTAAGTCTGGATATGACTTGGCACTCAAGTTGAGGAGAAATGGTGTGCTTAGTCGGAAGGGAGAGGGTGAATGCAGCACCCAGGGTGGGCACAGTGGACCATGGAAGCGTATCTGGGCTTTGCAAGTGCCGCCAAAAATTCGGATGTTTCTTTGGTGGTGCTGCCGGAATGTTTTAGCTGTTTGTGAGAATCTAAGATGCCGTCGTATCGATGTGGAGGCTGACTGTCCACTTTGCGGTAACAATGGAGAAACAGAGGTCCACTTATTTTTTCGATGCGAAATTGCCAGGTTGTTTTGGTTTGCAAGTCCTTTGCAATTGGATGTGTATGGGGTAGAGGGAGAAGATTTCCTTAGTTGTTGGCAATTTCCTTATTGTTTTTTAGATGGATACTCTGGGTATAATTAGATTCCGATTGCACCTGAAGATCAGGAAAAGACGACATTCACATGCCCATTCGGTACTTTTGCATACAGGCGCATGCCCTTCGGATTATGTAATGCCCCCGCGACCTTTCAACGTTGCATGATGAGCATCTTTTCAGACATGGTGGAGCGCTTCATTGAGGTATTCAGGGATGACTTTTCTGTTTTTGGCTCATCCTTTTATTCTTATTTACATAATTTGGCATTAGTTTTGAAAAGATGTGAAGAAACCAATTTGGTTTTGAATTGGGAGAAGTTCCATTTTATGGTACAAGAAGGGATAGTCCTGGGGCATAAAATTTCAGCTAAAGGCATAGAGGTTGACAAGGCAAAAATTGATACCATAGAAAAATTGCCACCGCCGACTACAGTAAAGGGGATTCGAAGCTTTTTGGGTCATGCTGGATTTTATCGGCGGTTTATCAAATATTTTTCCAAAATCATTAAGCCCTTATGCAATCTCCTTCTCAAAGATGTCGACTTTGATTTTGATATGAAGTGTTTGGAGGCATTTAATATCTTGAAGGAGAAGCTTACTTCTGCACCTATCATCGTCGCACCAGATTGGGACTTGCCTTTTGAGATTATGTGTGATGCTAGTGACTATGCGGTAGGGGCAGTCTTGGGTCAAAGAAGAAATAAATTACTTCATGTAATTTATTATGCCAATCGTACTTTGAATGACGCTTTAAAGTATTTACTTTCGAAGAAGGATGCAAAACCAAGATTAATTCGCTGGGTACTATTGCTCCAGGAATTTGATCTTGAAATTCGAGACAAAAAGGGGTCTGAAAACGTGGTAGCTGACCATCTTTCGCCGCTGGTCAGTGAGGCAGAGGTGAGTGATGATGCAACACCCATTATGGAGACGTTCCCTAATGAACAGTTATATGCTATTCGATCATCTACAACTCCTTGGTATGCTGACTTTGTGAATTATTTAGCTAGTACTATCATTCCAGTTGATTTATTGTTTCATCAGAAGAAGAAATTTTTCTCCTTGGTTAAACATTATTATTGGGACGATCCGTATTTGTGGAAACATTGCCCTGACCAAGTTATACGGAGATGTGTGCCTGAGGAAGAGATGGAAGACATATTGCGGCATTGCCACACATTGGCGTGTGGGGGCCATTTTGGTGCATCCAAACCGCTGCCAAGGTATTACAATCCGGATTTTTCTGGCCAACTTTGTTCAAAGATGCCTATGCATTTGTAGCTGCTTCTGATCGATGCCAACGCACTGGAAATATTTCTAGCAGAAATCAGATGCCATTGAATAATATTCTAGAGGTTGAATTGTTTGATGTTTGGGGAATAGATTTCATGGGACCTTTCCCTGAATCTTGGAAGAACAAGTACATATTGGTGGCTGTTGATTATGTGTCAAAATGGGTTGAAGCCGTCGCTCTCCCTACCAATGACGCCAAGAGTGTTGTCAAATTTCTCCGAAAAAATATTTTCACCAGATTCGGGACTCCGCGTAGCATCATCAGTGATGGAGGTACACACTTTTGCAATAGTCAATTTAATTCTCTTTTGGCTAAATATGGTATTACCCACAAGGTTGCTACTCCCTATCATCCACAAACTAGTGGACAAGTTGAAGTCTCCAATAGAGAATTAAAACGAATTCTGGAAAAGACGGTGAGTGCTTCAAGAAAGGATTGGTCACTAAAATTGGATGATGCATTATGGGCTTATCGAACGGCATTCAAAACGCCAATTGGCATGTCTCCTTATCGTCTAGTTTTTGGGAAAGCTTGTCACTTACCGGTGGAGCTAGAACATCGGGCATATTGGGCACTCCAAACACTCAACTTTGACATAATTGCTGCGGGTGAAAAACGGGCACTTCAATTGAAAGAGATGGATGAGTTTCGTAATGAAGCTTATGAGACTGCCAAGATATACAAGGAGCGTACGAAGAAATGGCATGATAAGCATATTCTAAGGAAGGATTTCTTTGCTGGTCAGAAAGTTCTACTATTTAATTCCCGCCTCCGACTCTTTCCTGGGAAGCTTAAATCGCGTTGGTCTGGACCATTTACAATATTGCAAGTGTTTCCTTCCGGAGTTATTGAAGTTAGGCATGACGAAAAAGGCACCATTTTCAAAGTAAACGGCCAACGATTGAAGCCATACTTGGAAGTCAATTTTGATCAACAACGGACTTCCATTACTTTGCATGATCCAGAGTGATGACCTCGCAAGTCAGGCCGAGGACTATAAACCAAGCGCTTGTTGGGAGGCAACCCAACTAGGTACCTTCGTTCCTTGTTTTTAATTTTTCTCTCTTTATTTTCCATCCTTCTATGCCTTTACTAATTGTTACATGCATTTACTTTAAACATTGAGGACAATACTGAGTTTAGGTTTGGGGGTGTGGAATTTTGTTGTTTGTTGTCGTTTGAGTTTTGAGTCGAAAAGAAAAAGAAAAAGAAAAAAACAGATTTTGTGTTCCAAAGAAAGGAACTTTGTGTTTTAAAGAACATTTCTCGATTAGTTCAAGCCACATGATGATTGCAACATGTTCCAGATGTGTTACAGAAGTTATTTCGATCATTAGATAACTTTAAAACCCAGAAAATAGCAAAAGAGGTTATTATGTTCTTATTTTGGTCAAAAACAAAATTTTTGCCTATTTTCTTTTTTGATGTTTTTCACGTAAATTTGAAGCCACCAACATGTTTAGAATGATTATTATGATGTTTTAAAACAGGTTTGGGGGTCTCAAGTAGTTTACATGACGTTTTAGGAAGATTTATAGCTAAAAAAGGGGCCTAAAACCAAAAAAAGGCTAGCTGCAATCTGCCCAGAATATGAAGATTTTTCGTCACAAATTGACTTTTCTGCGACGGTGTTCATCAGATTTTGCGTTGCTAAAGGTTTTCTGCGACGGTGTTCATCAGATTTTTCGTCGCTAAAGGTCAAATTTCCAGAATTTTTTTATTTCATTCCAAATCATTTCAAATCCATTCCATTTGCAATCAGAGATTTCTAGGAGCTATTCCAGGTGTGTCCTCTTCCTTTTGATGAAATTTCTCTATTCTTAAGCAATTAGGACTCATAAATTCATGCATAATGTTTTTTGCAAACTCACAAAGTTCCTTTCACTTTTGAAAAAATAAAAATTTGTTAAAACTTTTACTTTCTCTTACTAATAGTGATGTTTATGTGATGTTTGATCATATTTCTTTAACTAGAGCGTTGCTATGAAAGTTTATGCATCATAATTAGAGCACTTCACTTAGCCATGCTTCAAGTCTTTTGATGGACAAGGTAGCTATACTTGGATGATTGTGGAGAAATAGTGGAGACTACCATTGTGAGATACTTGAGCCGAATTGCCATTTATTGAGAGAGTATTTGGGGATTATTCTTATTCACTATTTTCATTCTTTCTTATTTAGATTGATCTCAATTAGGCTTTTGAATTGAATACTAAAAACTAATCTCTGTTTTGTATGAATCATCTTATGCTTTTACTTTTGAGTTGGATGGACCTTGAGAGATGATGTTAGGCTATGCATGTTCTAACCACCAAATAAAGCCTCATGTCCTACCCATTGTGTGTGCCATCAACCCTTTGAAGCCAAACACTTAGCCTTTTCTTTCATCACCCACAATATTTCTTTACCTTGTTTTTACCCTATTTTTAGCCATACCCTATAACTTGGGATATACCATAGCACATGAAGATAAGGATGAAGGTTAAGCTCTACATCAACAAAAAGATGTGGCATGTATCGAGGAAATATGTGCTTAAAAAAAAGAAAAAAAAGAAAAGAAGAGAAATATATTCTATTGCAAAAGGAAAAGAAAAAAAATAAAGCATATAAAAAATCCTGGATGCCTTTATGAAGTAAATTTGAAGAGCCAAGCCGTATAATACGATAAATTCCTTGGTATGTCTCAAGTTCTAGTATTTCCTATCCTTTCTTTCATAACCCATAACCTAGCCTTACATTACAACCATAGTAAAGACCTAAACGGATCTTTGGGAACTTCTTACTCGAAAGTGGAGGTATGTACTTCATCTGTGGTTCTTAGTATTTGATTTCCTTTCCATGAGATCTATTTTCAGAAATTGCCTTTTATTCATCTTGGATGCATATGTGTCTTATATTTTGATTTCTTCACCTAACTTCATTCACATATGCGAGGTAAGAGTGCAACCCTAGGTTTTGTGAGAAAATTGAGAGTTATCCAGTGAGGCCTAGAGTCAAGGCGAATTTGTACACACGCCGAGTGTGGTTATCTTTAAGTTAGAGTGCGTGGAGTATTGGCTTTACACTTTACACTATGGTGCATTTTATTTGTAATGGCATAACTTTAGTTTTTGAATTGTGATTGGCATTCATTGGTTATTATTAGTTTGTTGGAAGTATTGCTTTAATGAATTTGTTTTGAAAGGAGCGTTTGTGGGTGTCGTGACTGGTAAACCCTCAGGAGACACAACTCCTCCTACTAGGGACACCTAGAGGTTTAAAGGCTTGTGGCACATGCTAAGTGCCATCGAGATTACCTGCGAAAGTGGTTTAGTTTAGTTTGTTTGTTTTAATTTATTTTTGATTTTCAGTTTTGCTCGAGGACTAGCAAAAGATAGGTTTGGGGGTATTTGATAAGCCTATATTTTATATATATTTTATACCTCCTTTGCTTATTTATTTGTTAATTTCCTTGAATTAAATTGGTTGTTTTAATTGGTTTTGTGAGATTTGTGAAGGAATTGTGAAATAGGAGAAAGTGGGCAAAAAAGGGCAAGAAGATGAAGATTGGAGTTTAATTAAAAAAGAAGCCAAGTCATTCCTTTTGTTGCAAGGAATGTTGTATTAATTTCTGTTATAAAAAATATACAAAATATAGTTTTCCTTTTCCGTAAAGCCAAACACAAAGAAATATTATATTATAAATAACATATAAATAAATAGGAAAGCTTTTAAGGTATAATGAAATTGAAGAAAACAAAATAATAGGTAAGTAAAAGGAAAATAAATAATAAGTAAGAAGGTGAGTTTGGTACGGTGAAGCACGTCAAAGACGCTGTCCTAAAGCCTTTGTAGCCTCCCTACGTGCAGGTACTGACGGTCTACAAGACTCCAAGATACGACCCCTTGTACACAAACTCAAGATCCGCTATGAGCACGTTCATAGACGGATATGGGTATCCAAGTCACAGAACCATTGCCAAAATAATAATATAAAGTAGAGAATATATATAAAAGTAGAAAAGGAGAGAATTAGTTTATGGTGGTGATTGTGGTATGTGATATTCTGATGGTGTAATGTGTGTATATCAAATGTGAAGGAGGAGTGGCCTTTTCTAGGCATCCAAAAACATGTAACCTTCACCAACCATAAAAGTTCACCAACCAAAAAATTAAGGCATTCACCAACCAGAAATAAAACCTAAATATAAAATATTTATAACCCCCACAATAAATAAAATAAAACAGAAAAATAATTAAATAAATAAAACGGTTAAATTTTTAAAACCTTTTTAAAATTCCAACAATCCCCCACAAGGTTTTCAAAATTTTACCGTGACAAAAAACCAGTGAAAAATATATAATATATATGGCAATATAATACTATGTAATAGGTGTAGGTGCCTTCCGGGCTTGAACCTTCACTTAGTGATGATAGTCTCCATTTGAGGAACCTGAGTGTACACAGTATTGAACTCGGCACCTTTGACCAAACTTCAACATATCCCACACATAGTATTAGTTGAGACTTGGATGCGGGTTAGCGCTATTTATGGCCATGCGCTCATCTTGATTCTCATGAGAGTTACTAGAGAATAGCCCAATTCTCATAGTCGCGGCCTCACGACGTCTCTCACTTAGGTGAGTTCTCCAAGAGTACATGTGACCTGCACCCTGCGGGAGTTTGCCCGCCTCGAAACTCATTCAGGGATAAATCCCTTCCTGACGTCACATAAAATAGCACTTTTGCCTTAGGGATGAGCAGAAGAATATCTCAAGGATATCTCCATAGTTTTATCAGTGCTATATGAGTCACGCAATATGGATTGTTTCTACCACATTGAACTTCCTTCATGGGATCTCCAATCACAGAAGTTGGGTTACCTCCCTAGGTGACTCCCTTATGGGCTTAAGCACATCCCCCTCAACATTTTGCATTAATAGCCTCCTCCACGAGGCATGCATATCAAGACTAGCCTTCACAAGGCATATATAATGTAGGTCATATCTTTATTCTCCGTTTTAGCGCGCTCTAAACCTGCATGTTATTGAAAATATTTCCTACACAATCTTGCACACAAATGATTAGTGGATTTCACCTCAGTATAATCGGAAATTAGATACGGATTGGTATACATTTAAGTATAACAAAAAACATCATACATTAAATCTTATGATCAAGAGTACCTCTCAAGTCCATGAAACTTTGAGTACACCTGCTACCACTTATGAACAACAACAATTAATTCTTTAAATAAATTTAACTATAAACACTGAGTATTTCAGGATACTCTTACTCCCTTTTGTGGGTTTCAATAGGAACCTATAAACACAGAAGTTGGGTTTCAATAGGAACCTATAAGACAATAAGAAGTCTCTACCAAAATTTTATACCACGATCATCATTAGTTGCACACATTTTCATATCAAAATTTAAGACAAATTAGTCTCATAATAACATTTCATAATGAAACAAATTTCACACATGACAATATGTTCACCAAGGAAATATGAAAATTATTATGTCATTAAATGAATATAGTGAATCTTTCCCATGAGAGTATAAAGAAATTGAAAACACACAAAATTATGGGAAAGAGAGAAGGAAACTATGCATAAATGAACCTAATATTTTTCAGCATAAAAGCAAAATTGCATAATGTTAACAAATAAATTACAGCATTAAAGTTCCCATTTAGAAAAGTTCAACTTCCACAAATTGTCTACACTGTTTTTAAAATAAATTAAATTAAGAATGCAAAACTTTTATAATAAGTATACAACATAACTTTAGTTTTAAAGAGGTAATTAAAACCACTCAAAATCTATATAAAAAAATTGATTTTAATTTTGTATTTGAAATACCCACAAAAATTACAACAAATACCTACATAGTTAAGGAAAACTCAACCCCCACAAATTAAAATATGTTAACGTAGAACCCATCCCTTCTATGTTTCCAACTTTGGCCACAAAATAAAAATAAAAATAATAAATTACAAAGCAAATTGATTGCAAGACAACAACCCCCACAATTTAAGGAAAATTTCAACATATGTGAACATTGTACCAAATCCTTATTTAATTTTAAATTCATAAGATATGCCATAATACCTTAGAGGATTTACGGGTTGAAAACCTTACACCAAAACTCAAAATTAAATGCCACTTACAGTAGTATATAATTAATCATTTTATTTCATTTTTCTCCAGAAGGTTTCACAACGTACACTTCCTAGCAATTAACTCAATGTGGCAGCTGTTAAAACTTCACAATCAAAAGAACATTAGTTCACTCAATATATTTTATCAAGATTAACTCAAGTAACTAATATGAAGGATTGCACAATTGAAATATATAGGCGTTGGCAACTTTAAAATGAATCCAAGACATTTAAACAAAATGTAATTAATTGCATAAATGTTCAGAACATTAAAGGCAATGATCACCTAACAATATCAACAACTTTATTGCCAAAAATAAGGGCTCTAAATGTCATGAAATTGACATTAAAGTTTTGAAACTAAAGCTGCATAAATTAAAAAAATAAATAAAAATCTCGTAATTAAATGTGCAATGCAAAAGCTTCCAAAAGAAGTTAATAGCAATTAACTAATTTTGGAACCAAAAGGAGCTAACGTCCAAAACCACTAAATTCAAATTATATTTTCCATTACAAACAAAACGAATCAATCAAAATAAAATAATAGCTGCATGCTTACAATTTCAAATTTAGTACTCAAATGCCAATTCAATGTCATCTCAATAATCATAGTAAATATAGTAGTAAGACCACTAAATACATAAATAATAGATATTATATATGGACATATGCACAAAATAGAATAGTCAAAATTAATTTCTCCATAAATGTAAAAATTCTAATTCTCAATAAATTGAAGTTGGTTTCAAAACAAGTAATCATAGAAAACTCAGCAAATTAAAGTTTGACAGAATTGGGCATTCACACCAATATAAAGAAATTCCATAGAGAAAAGAAAGGTATAAGTGTATGCAATCAAGAAAAAGCATTCTCATGAATTGACATTTCTAGATTAAGGAAAATAATAAACAGACACAATACAAGCTCTGATTTGTAAAGAACAAAAGGACCATGTAGATAAGATCATGAAATAGATTTCCATTTCAGGTTATTTATTTATTTATTTAAAATTTGACAAGACTAAACAAGTGCCAAATGATAAGTTTCTGTATTGTCTTATTCACAAAATTCAAACTAAGTTAATTTCTTCGAATCACATAAATTTATAGCAATGCTCACACTTGCATAAGATAAAGTATTAATTGGTAGAACTTATCTTGTGGTACATGATATTGGACCCCTGATACCGATTCCATCATAACTCCAAATTGAAAATAACGCAAATCTCTATTCCCATAAATAAGATAAACCTTAACACAATCGTTAGTGCAATATATATGTACATTTATATAAAATACTCGAAAGACACCACACATAACGTAATTTGATCCATTTTCCAAAAACTAAAGATAATTGATATCCAAAATCAGCAATAATATGATTAATATACCAACGCTATTGAAATAAGGTCATTAATTAGACATATTAATAAAATAAGTTGCAGAACTTTACAAAATATCAATTAGTCAATCCAAATGAATGGTCAGTGTAATGTAAATTATTAATTAAAGAAAATATATTAATAGGCTCTTAAATTTTATCAAAGCAAACTCTCAATTTCAAAATACAAGTGTTCTTTGAGTAACTTACAACTGCAAATCACAAATTAAATATATAACTAAAATTTATACAGAGGAATAATGTCTGAATAAAAATTTAGAGGAATAATAGCATAATCATAAGAGTCACAATTTCAATGCATTAATTCAAAGTATATAGCATAATATGATATAAATCGGCCAAATGCGTTTTAATTTTTAATTTTGAAAAAGGCCGAAACCCAAACAACAAAATGAACTGTGCAAAGTTTCAAGTATACAAAATGAACTGTGCAATATATATATAGCATGACAAAGATGCAACAAAACAAATAATTTTTCCTCAAAATTATACAAACCAATAATTATGTTTAACCAACAAACTAATAAAAATATATTTTGATAGAACTTTGAAACTTATGGATAAACAGGTCTTTGAGCAAAAGGTTGAGAACATATTTGGTTGTTCAAACAATAAATTCAAATCATCACACTAATATTTTCAAACCAGCACGCCTTTTACCAAACACACTTAATAAATATTTTGTAAAATTAAAGTGTGCAGAGCTTACATATATATTATAAATATAGATATTGAATTGCAACAATTGTAAACTACAAATAACCTATAGCAGTACGGAAAGAAAATGATTTTAACATACAAAGGTTTAATAGACATATGGTTTCACATATATAATCAAACTTATGCTATGATAAAGACACAACCTAACAAATATGATTTATTCGAAATACATGTAAGATAATACTTTGTTTACTACAGTTTGAACCAAGCAGCAAGTGGTAATCTCATCAATCAAGTATTCAATTGAGGCTTCACAACAGTACGGAAAAAAAAAAGTAGTTTTAATCTACAAAGGCTTTAGATTGTTATAAAAAATATACAAAATATAGTTTTCCTTTTCCGTAAAGCCAAACACAAAGAAATATTATATTATAAATAACATATAAATAAATAGGAAAGCTTTTAAGGTATAATGAAATTGAAGAAAACAAAATAATAGGTAAGTAAAAGGAAAATAAATAATAAGTAAGAAGGTGAGTTTGGTACGGTGAAGCACGTCAAAGACGCTGTCCTAAAGCTTTTGTAGCCTCCCTACGTGCAGGTACTGACGGTCTACAAGACTCCAAGATACGACCCCTTGTACACAAACTCAAGATCCGCTATGAGCACGTTCATAGACGGATATGGGTATCCAAGTCACAGAACCATTGCCAAAATAATAATATAAAGTAGAGAATATATATAAAAGTAGAAAAGGAGAGAATTAGTTTATGGTGGTGATTGTGGTATGTGATATTCTGATGGTGTAATGTGTGTATATCAAATGTGAAGGAGGAGTGGCCTTTTCTAGGCATCCAAAAACATGTAACCTTCACCAACCATAAAAGTTCACCAACCAAAAAATTAAGGCATTCACCAACCAGAAATAAAACCTAAATATAAAATATTTATAACCCCCACAATAAATAAAATAAAACAGAAAAATAATTAAATAAATAAAACGGTTAAATTTTTAAAACCTTTTTAAAATTCCAACAATTTCCTAGTTCAAGAGGGTTCAAGTCTTATCAAGTCAAACAAGGAGAAATAAAGAAGACCTTATTTTAGAAGGAATCCTATTTTTATACCAATTGTAATTATACCTTAGGTAGGATTTCTAGGAGTGTTATAAATAGAGAGTTTAGGTCATTGTTCGAG
Source organism: Prunus avium (assembly GCF_965620075.1). Lineage (NCBI taxonomy): Eukaryota > Viridiplantae > Streptophyta > Magnoliopsida > Rosales > Rosaceae > Prunus > Prunus avium. The sequence continues at coordinate 3,560,564 of NC_142290.1, read as the reverse complement.
GTTTCTATTACCCATTATCCATCCGCGATCCTCCATCATCTACCATCACATTCCTACACATTCAGACTCATAGCCAAAACACTCAAAGGAGAGAGAGTTTAAGAGAGACAAAGAAGACGACCTGGAGCGAGAGTTGCTGTTGTGCAGAGATCAAATCTTCAATTGGTTTTTTCTTTCCTATGACACTGTTTATCATGGTTTTTATTAAAGTTGTCATGAACTAATTTCTTCTTGCTAGGGCTACGATGTAGCCTAGCCATGAATACTCAATTACTTTAGTCAATGTTAATTCCAAGTATTTTTCCATGTTGAGTATCTTTTACCATGCTTAATGCTTTGAATGTTTGGCCAACATTTAATTGTTTTGATGCTAAATTGACGATAGGGATATCCAATTTAGGGTTGCTTCTTGTAATAAATGCCATGAGTTACATGATTAGACAGGGATGTTTGTCATGACTTATGTGGTTGTTTTACAGATTTTCCAAGGACTTTAATGGGTTCTTATTATCTTAATTCCATCACTAGGGATAGAGTGGGTTGGTAATAAGAATACTTTTGGTATAATGTTAAGCTCATAATTTCATACATATACATGCCCTATTTACTTACTTCTTTTGCTTAGTTTCTTAGATTTCTAAGTTATTTGCCTCCCTTTGTGTGTTTTGTAGGCAAATAGAGCAAGAGAGCATAATTCATGCAATTCAAGCATGTTAAGGCATAATTTGGATGAATGGATGAAGAGCTTAAAAGACAAACTCATTTTGGCTACAGCCCCCTGCCAGTCCAGTTCCGTAGGTCATATTGCAAGCTTTGTTTCAGCAACCTACACAGCTCGGATGAGGCAGCATTCTTCATGAAAGTTGTTCCAATGGGTGTATACTATAACATATCCAAAATTCAGCCCCATTGGATAAATATGGAGTCTGTTACCTAGCAAACACAGAGCCATACTCAAGATGGATTTTATCAGCGCGCAAAATGAGTTAGCAATTTGTTTTGGCCTTAACTTCCTCCTCCGACCTTGGATTGGCCCAAATGATATATGGCTGGAAAGAAGACATTCTGAACTTCAAGTTTGAGTGCTTAAAGTCTTAATTTGCTTAAGTGAAGCCCAATTTGTAAGCCCTTGAAGTTGCTGGTCATGCTGACCTCAGGATGAGCTATTGTTTCTGGTTGGAAGCTTGGTCATGGTGAGCTAGGCATGAGCTATTGTAGCTGGTTGGAAGCTTGGTCATGGTGACATGAAAATGAGCTAGGGCTGCTGGTGGGATTTATTGGTCAAGTGTATCAACCAATTCATATTTTTTAATACAAGTGTTGTATGCATTAGCCATATCAAATTCAGATTTTCACTTCCCCTAGGCCTATAAATAGAGAAGTTCTCTAAGCTTGTAAACACACCCCAAGGGGGGGAGCTCTCAAACACTTCTCTAGAGCTCCCTTCCCTTCTCTCCCTCAAATTCTCTTAGTTTCATTTTCTAGTTTTCAATTGTTATAATGAAATATTTGTGCTGAAATTCTTCTTAAGTTTTCTTAGTTCCACTTTACTTTTCATTATGTAAATTCTTTTCTTTAGTATTCAAGTTTAATTAGTTTCCAAGTTTCAATTATGGTTTTTGTTCTTATTCATTATGCTTATAAGTTAATATGCTAGTTTGAATGATTGATCACCATTTAGGCTTGCATGTTAGCTATCTTGGTTTGAATTAAGAGTATACACCATGCTTTAATTCGAATTGAACTATGAATAGGAAGAGTATGTATGGACATTCGACAACAGGGATTAGATACATGCTTGGTTGTTTAAATTGTTCTTCTATGCTTAATGGGTTCCTAATGCTTAATTTTAGGTTAGACAACAAATGATCAAATTAGGGAATTAGGAACACAAGGTTAGGACCAAACACCATGGCCTAATCATACATTAGCTAGAATCAATCCGTTAATTTAATTGAACTTGGAAACTTATCTGCTTGAGTTAGTTATTTTCTTTCCTCCTTGTTTTATTTATTTCCTTTTGTTTTCATTTCTGTTTTGTGTAGGGAAAATGAATTGAATCATTCAATCACCAATCCTCGTGGGATCGACCTCGCACTTACATACGCTAAACTACCAACGGTTCGTGCACTTGCGAGTATCACAAGTTGAGGATGCAACTGAATCCATTTTGGTGCAGCTGTATCTACGCAACATATAACCAGGGATGGAGTATCGAATAAAGTAGGGAAAATCAACTGTCAACATGGAGAATAATTAGGATTAACATGCTAAGGGAATTGGGTAGAATTGGTTATGGTGAAATCGGAAGCTCTAGTGCTCTCATAACTTGAATCTCACTATTTTATTTTTCTAAGCTTGCTTTTATTCATTGTTTTAGTTAATTAATCAATCAAAATCTCATCATTCAATTGTTCAAATAAAGTCTTGGGTTAATCACAATTGGTACTTAGTAAATTAAATCACTCTTCGTGGGAAAGACATTTCACTTATCACTGTATTACTTGTGCGGATTGTGCGCTTGCAATAAATTTCACAACAAGCTGCCAAGACCACTTGACAAAACAAAGGCCCATAGAAGGACCTGACATAAACCTCCCTCCGGGTTTGTTAAGGCCAATTGTGATGGTGCTTGGGAGGCACAAATGAAAAGGGGAGGGGTTGGCTGGGTTATCCGGGCTGAGGGGGGTGAGCTCTTGCGGGCAGGTGGACGTAGGATTGGTTGGTGTGGCACAGCACTTGCGGTTGAAGCAGAGGCTATACGTGATATGTTGGGTTTTTGTCTGCATAATGGGTTCCTGAGTTTAGAAGTTAAGTCTGACTCCCAAGAGATTATTCGGATGATAAGAGGTGACTGTAAGAGTGTGGCAGAAATAGAAGTTATCCTTTTTGACATCCAAGTTTTAACTCAACATTTTCAGTGCGTGGTGTTTCGTCATATACCACGCTTATGTAACAAAGCAGCACATGAAGTGGCCAGTGGCGGATCCAGGAATTTCCTCTTCGGGGGTCAACGTTTAAAATCTCACAATTTTTTTTTAGACAAATCTTTTGTTTTTCATTCTTTTCTGTCTTTTTTTTTTCTTTCTATCTCACATTAATTTATCATTAAACACATTTAATATAAATATAAAATTAACTCAAATACTCAAAATTGCCTCAATTCATTTTTAAAAACCCAATAAACAACAAATAATATTATCATAAAAAAGTTAAAATTGAAAGCTTCATCATCTTACAAAGTTTATGTGTATATCAATCTCACAAAAACAAATAAGTACACAGCTTAATTAAAATAAACACAAATAAATCCAAGTTACAACTTAGTAAAAAAAAAAGATACATTCTCAGTTTCAATGGTCCATATTTCTCTTTTGTAATATTTCTACATGCTGATTGGAACTTGGAACAGGAGAGCCACTTCTGCAAGTCTGCCACTTCAGCTTTCAAGGAAGCCATCTCCTCAGTTAGCGCTGCACACTCACGCGTCCTCGCTTTTTCAGCACCATCATTTTCCTCCCACTTGCGTTGCGTTTCTCAACCCAACTGAAAGAGAAGACCAAAACAAAAACAAAAAAAGAAAAAGAAGAACAGAACATAAAGTGAATAAGGAGGAGGAAAAAAAATAGAACATAACTGAAATCTCAACCCAACTGAAAGAGAAGACCAAAAAAACAAAAACAAAAAAAAAAAAAAAAAAAAAAAGAACAGAACAGAAAGTGAATAAGGAGGAGGAAAAAAAATAGAACTCAACTGAAAGAGAAGACCAAAAAAAAAAAAGAAAAAAGAAAAAGAAAAAGAAGAACATAACAGAAAGTGAATAAGGAGGAGGAAAAAAAATAGAACAGAACTAAAATCTAAACCCAACTGAAAACTCTTATAATAACCCAACTGAAAACTTCTCAAAAATTTCAACCCTTGAAATCTATATTTGATATTTCACGATCTAACTTCTTTCGATGATGGATAGGATACGGCCAGTTGAAAGCTCAATCAATTTCAATGAACTAACCTGTTTTGAAAACTCTGATGAGAGAGAGAGGAGGGAGATGATGTTTTTTAATTATTATTTTGTAAGTAAATTTGGTTATTTCCCTTCAATGAAGCTAATGAATTACTTTTGTATGAAAGGGGGGGAATTATCGGGGGGAAAGCAGCAGCAAGCTGCGTTTTCTTTTTTTTTCTTTTTTCAAAAAACCTGTGAAGAAACGACGTCGTTTTGATGTTGAGCGACCCAAAAAAAAACTTAATTAGAACGACGTCGTTTTGACGTCCAGCGAACAAAAAAAAAAGGAAGGCGCGCGCTGCGCGCTGGGCACAAGGCAGCTGCACTGCCCTTCTTCTCCAGCTGCACACAAGTTGCCTCTTTGGGGCATTTCGTCGAACACCTTGCAAGGGTCAAGATTGGCTGCTCTAATGGAGGATTTCAGAGATTGCAGGGGTCAATTGACTACCCTTGCTCCTCTGTGGATCCGCCCCTGGAAGTGGCTGCTTACTTTTCTAGAGTTGGGGGCTCTTTTGTCTGGGACCAATCTGGCCCAGCATGGCTCCATAGTGTTTTAGCTCTTGATGTTATTGTTGACTTGAATAAATAAAACTTCCAACTGTTGGCAAAAAAAAAAGTCCAACAGCTACTTTTTTAATTTGAGTCCAAATACCCTTTTCATTGTTGTCTAAAAATGTGTAAATAAATAAATAAATAAATAAAATGGAAAAAATTTAAAAAGGCCCGACTTGACCCTTAATGCCTATTGGCCGGGCCTGGGCCAAGCACTTTGAAACCTCAGCCCAGCCTTGCTCTGCCCTAAAAATTAAAACGCCAGCAATTGCCTGGCCCGACCCCAATGACGAACCCTACCATGAGCAACAGTTACTCATCTCTCCACCATGTTGAGTCCAAAATGCAACCTTTGCATAAGACAAAGGTTCCCTAGAAGCAGACTCGTCAATTGTAAAGCTTTGTTTCAACTACAACAAGGCAGAGCACTCATCAGTGAGTAGCAGCAATGAGTAATGGCAAAATATGACACCTTAAAGAAATAAAATTTGGCCACCGCGCGATTCCATTCCCATGGAAATTATCATTTCTGATGTATGGCTAAGTGGGGAGAAGTTAATTATACTCCTTTTATAGGCACTCAACTCATGCAAAAGTTGTTTCACTCCATACGCTACAAAATAATCCAAAACATGTGGATAAATAATCCAAGAAATGCAGAAAAAAAAAAACCAAAACAAACTAGAGTCAATGGAGAAGAAGCCAAACATACTAAAGACATGTAGTGAGAATTCAATTTATATGTATGTGAAAAAGAAATTTTTTTTTCATATTTCATTGTTGTCTAAAAATGTGTAAAAAAATATATATATATAAAGAAACTTTGTAAAAATTAAAAAAGGGCCGACTAGTTTAGTCTCAATGGGCCAAAGCCCCGCTTGGCTCGAAAAGCCTGATTAGGCCTGGCCAAATGGGCGGGACTGAGCCAAGCACATTGAAACCTACAAAGGTCCGACCCAGCCCAACCCAATGATGAAGCCTATCATGAACAACAGTTGATAAGTTCATAATGTCATACATTTACATGTCTTCTTTACTTAGTGTTTTTGCTCAGTTTCTCTTTATTTTGAGTTACTTACCTCTCTTTTTGTGTTTTGTAGGTTAAGACAACAAGATATCACATTTGATGCAATCCATGCATGTTAAGGGCTAATTGGGATGAGAGGAATATAAGCTTAAAGACAAACCCAACTTGGGCTACACTCGCTTGTCAGTCTAGTTTCATAGGTCACCTTGAAAGCCTTATTTCAGCGATCTACACAACTCAGATGAGGAGACATCCTTGATAGCCATCGTTCCAATGGGTGTCTATTATAACATATCCAAATTTCAGCCCCATTGTTTATTACAAGGCCACACTAGACCCAATCGGGAGTCCTCCGCACGTCAAACACCCAACCAAGTTCACAAAAAAGTCCTTGTTGGTTGCTATCACATTTAGGCCCCGTTTGGTGGGCTGGACTAGACTGGTTGGGATTGGACTTGGAGTGTTAGACCGGACTGGCTTGAATTGGGCTAGACTTAAAGTCCTATTGAGTTGTTTAGTAAAGCACAAGGCCACACTAGACAACATTGGACTTCATTTTTTTTTAATTTCAAAATTAATTTACTGTTTATTAGATTATTTAACATCATAAAAAATTTAAAATTTTTTTTGTTGGAATCGTAACAAATTTTAAAAAACACATCAAATTACATAACCAATATTTATATAGAAAAATTATAGAACCAATACATTCAACGAGATTGGGACTTCAATAAAAATAAAAATATATAATAACAAAAAAAATAGATTGGGTCATGAACACTTAGAGAAAAAACTACAATACAAACTGCAATTTAGAAACTTTTTGCTATCACTTTAACGAATTGTTCATGCATGGATTTTGCAAACAAAACAATTTATCGAACTACAATGGTAAATAAGTTAGCATAATAAGATTGCGATTTGATGCCTAGTATAACTAGGTGCATATTCAAGCTATATAGCTTAATTTCTAAGTTATTAGTGCTCTCCAAACCTACGATTATATGTAACGCATTTTCTAGAAATGCATGTGTAGAAAGGGATAAATTAAATAAATTGTGTATCCATGAAAGAAATTTTTTTTAAGAGATGAATTTGTTGGACCATAATGGTAACTAAATTAGCATATTAGGTTTCAAGCCAGAACGAGTACGACCTAAATTCAAAGTATATATATTCTTTTATTTGCAATAACCCGGTCCTAAATTCATAGTTAAATATTAAATTATTCAAGAAAAAGACAATTTTACCTTGGGAACATTTAAATGGTTTAACTAGTTGATTTTTTTATTCGGGGAAGATTAAATAATTAAAATAAGAGGAAATAAGTTTAAATGAGAAAATAAATGGAAATAAATAATCAAACAAAATGATTTGAATTAATTAAGGTTTTTGAAAATTAAATATATTAATTAATATTAAAGGGGGCAAAAAGGTCATTTTAAGTTCGGGAAGGAATTTGAAAATTCCAATTGGAACGTGCTATAGAGCACGTTGAGATGAGTTCGTAGACACGTAGTGGGCTCGAATCCAAGTTGTAACGAGGAAATTACGATCGAAATTAGGCAGGGGCAAAATTGTAATTTTTGAAATTTGACTCTCTCTCTCTCTCTCTCTCTCTCTCTCTCTCTCTCTCTCCCCCGTCATTTCCCCCTCCCTTGCATTTTCTTCAGTCGTCACCCTAAACCCTTTCAATTCGAAATTCCGGCTACTTCCAGCCATTTTTTGGGGTAGGTCCAAGAACAAAAATGGCTCCAATCAATGTTTTGAAACTAGGGTAGGAATCTTGGCCCTCAATTTTGAAGTTTTTCGGGCAGCTACTATCGCTTAGGATACTCACGCGTTGCCGTCTCGTGTGGCGGCGTGTGGGCACTGTAGCAAAGGGGCATTGTGTCCCGATGTGATCCTCTAGTTGTCACGATCGCGTAGGTCTGTTCGGAATCCAATTCGGATACCGTTTGAACCTGGAATGAATTTTGCCTATTGTGCGTTATCAAGGTTTGATATGTTAAAACCGTTAGATCGCTTCCAATTTGATATATGATGATGGAGGCACCCCTAGGATCGTATAGGATTTCACGGATCGTGAATTGGAGCCTCGGATGTTCCGATTCATTGATTTAAAGTTTGAATAACTGATAACCGGGACATGGTTAGTAAAGTATGTGGAACCTATAGGAACTCCCAGATCGGGACTTGGAGATCTTGGATCCCGCGGGCCTGGTTGACTAAGTTTGGGCAGTTTAACCCTCGGTTGACTATGCGTCCTCCGAGGTAGTTTTACCCTTCGAGAAGTAGTTGGATATCATGTGGATAATTGAAGTTATGGAATTCCCTTTAAAGGTTATTACTTTTCATTAAACTAGCCTCCTTGCACGCGCTTCCGCACGTGCGAGAGGCTTTTTTTAATCACGCGCGCTACGCGCGACTTTCAAAGTTCCATAAATATGTTTTTGCAATTGTATTTATATAGATGTCTGTTTCAACAGTTTCATATTTTAATCGTGCGCGTGTGATAAATCATCGTGTTAAGAGTTTTCTTTTATCGCCCGTATTTTCCTAGACGTCCATCTTAGCAGTTTGCACACTATAAAAGAAAAAAATAGGAACTGTTAAGATGGACTTCTAGCGCGCTCGTGTGATATATCATTGTCTTAAAAACTGCAAAGATGGACATCTAGAAAAATACGGGCGATAAAGGAAAACTTTTAAGACGACGATATATCACACGCGTGCGATTAAAATATGAAACTGTTGAAACAATTGCACGTGCGACATCTATATAAATACAATTGCAAAAAAATATTTACGGAACTTTGGAAGTCGCGCGTAGCGCGCGTGATTAAAAAAAGCCTCTCGCATGCGCGGAAGTGTGTGCAGGAAGGCTAGAATGGACTTCTAGCCTCCTTTTTTGCATATAAAAGAAAAAAAGAAACTGCTAAGATAGATGTCTAGAAAAATCCGGGGGATAAAGGAAAACTTTTAAGACGACGATATATCACACGCGCGCGATTAAAATATGAAACTGTGGAAATGGACATCTATATAAATACAATTGCGTTCAAAATATTTACGGAACATTGGAAGTCGCGCGTAGCGCGTGTGATTAAAAAAGCCTCTTATCCTAGTGTCAAAGGATCTATTAAATCAAAGGTCAAACAATCCCAAAAACTCAAAGGATCTATTAAATCAAAGGTCAAATACCCCTTTTTTTAAGTCAAAGTGAACACCCCTTATCCTAGTGTATTAAACCATAGCTCTACCTACCATGGCATAGGGTAAACTCTAATGATCCTATAAAAATATGGAAAACAATATTTAAAAGGAAAACATATGCTTAAATTGTCCCTTTTTATGGATTCTGTATGGTTAAATGAGAAATGAATGGTTTACCATGTGCACTTTATTTCATCTATAACATCTGCAAGCTCAGCTGGTATACGCCTCCATTTATGACAATCATCACAGAGCACCCAAGCATTACGTGGTGGTACATACTGCTTATCCAAGTCAACAGGTACAAGAGGCTTTTTTAATCACGCGTGCTACGCGCGACTTCCAATGTTCCGTGAATATTTTGAACGCAATTGTATTTATATAGATGTCCATTTCCACAGTTTCATATTTTAATCGCGCACGTGTGATATATCGTCGTCTTAAAAGTTTTCCTTTATCCCCCGTATTTTTCTAGACATCTATCTTAGCAGTTTCTTTTTTTCTTTTATATGCAAAAAAGGAGGCTAGAAGTCCATTCTAGCCTCCCTGCACGCACTTCCGCGCGTGCGAGAGGCTTTTTTTAATCACGCGCGCTACGCGCGACTTCCAAAGTTCCGTAAATATTTTTTTGCAATTGTATTTATATAGATGCCGCACGTGCAATTGTTTCAATAGTTTTATATTTTAATCGCACGCGTGTGATATATCGTCGTCTTAAAAGTTTTCCTTTATCGCTCGTATTTTTCTAGATGTCCATCTTTGCAGTTTTTAAGACAATGATATATCACATGCGCGCGCTAGAAGTCCATCTTAACAGTTCCTATTTTTTTCTTTTATAGTGTGTAAACTGCTAAGATGGACGTCTAGGAAAATACGGGCGATAAAAGAAAACTCTTAACACGATGATTTATCACACGCGCACGATTAAAATATGAAACTGTTGAAACAGACATCTATATAAATACAATTGTGAAAAAATATTTATGGAACTTTGGAAGTCGCGCGTAGCGCGCGTGATTAAATAAAGGCTCTCGCACGTGCGGAAGCGCGTGCAGGGAGGCTAGTCTAATGAACTTTAGGAGCTAGGGGGATTCTTATTCAATTAATTACCCACACGTTAATATTATCCAAAGCAAATCCAACATTAATAGGAAAATCTCAAATAATTTAAGTAACATAATATTTTCATTCTACAGCACATAGTAATAGATTATGGACATAAATATTTTCATAATATGCACATAGGAGGAAGACATCCAACGATCAAGACCACTTGCGCCACCCGTTCCTCTCTAAATGATCTTTGACTTTTTCATTGTCAATCTATACATAAATAACATGAGATGAGACCAAGTTTAAACACTCCCCTTTAAATTTGTAATTGAAAAATTTTAGCATAATTTGGGAACACGTATACTCACCTTCAATTTTGATAGTTTATCCTTTGCTACATGCCTACTCCAATTATCGGAAGATAACTGTACCAAAAATAGTGTCATTTTCAAAAGTCAAGGGACAAAGGCAAAATCCTTTCGTTTCTATATAAGAAGCCAAGTTTAACAATAAAACAATTAATAAGAAATTGGTAGAGGATTAACGGAACAGTTTCATGATTTGCTACCTGAATTTTGTGGTCTAATTTCTCCACATAGCAACGGGTACGATGTTTGTAAAACTGGTACAAATATGAGTATAAAAATAAATTAAAGTGTAAACTCATTCACTTGAGATACTAAGTGATATAAAGTATAAAAATAAATTAAAGTGTAAACTCATTCACTTGAGATGCTAAAGTGATATGAAGTACCTGGCGTAGAAAGTCTTTATGTCTTTGATTGAGTTTTCTCCTATACCAAAAGAAAAATGTTGTTACAAAATTAGAGTATCATCATCAAGGTTATGATTTTTTTTCTTTCTAATTTGAAATAAAAACAATACCTAATCCGACAAACTGTTTTGTAGGTCCAAATGATATGACGAACATTTGCATGTCTGAGCTGCTCAAGTGCACGATTTTTAGGCCACCTATATTTGTCATTTGTCATCATTAATTTATAGGTAGGTAAAGTAAATATTTCTCCAAACAAACAATACTTACTGCTCTGTTTTCTTTTTTTTTCCATTCTTTCAAAATTAGAAGTGTTCACCCGTTTTTTTTTCTGTGATGGTAGGGTAAAGTTCCCCATTAATCCAAAGACCATGGTTGGTCAATAAATTAACTTTCTTTGTGTGTCGAGCGTGCCACCGTTAGCAATTTTTCAATTCTAACAGACTTGAGAGTAAAAAATAACTTGCGCCCCAAGCTATTGACTGTGAACAAACGATTGTGAATTTGGGTGAGGAATATCTCCCAAGTAAGTTCTTTTCTATGCCTTAGACTAGTAAGGACTTCATAATTTATCTAAATAAAACTGGGAAGTGAAGCAAAAATACATGTGTTTGAAAATAAAAACAAGTTCAAGGAGAACTGTTTGAAATACAGTAAATAAAAGGAACTGCTGAGTCCGGAAATACATCAAAATATTGGACTTCGAATTCTGCCTGAAATGCCATTTATGAGGCTATTTTGGTCAGGCTGTACTGCACTGGATTGTGTGGCTGGACTGGATTGGCTGCACCTTCAGCTAAAAAATATTAGCTGGAAATCGATACCAATGTTGAAATTGGCAGAGCTATGATCAAGTTGAGTTGTGAGTGGTTGGGAATTCTGAGCAGAATCTCAAGGATAGCTTTGAAGGTCCTTGGTACCTTTGTTGGCTTTGCTTCTATTGAAGGCTAGAATGATCAGTGAACTGATTGTTTTGCCCTTGGCAGTTTTGATTGTTTGATTGGTTGATTGGGTGTCCTTGATGTATTCACCCTCTCTTCATATTTATAGGAAATATTGAACGTGAGTGGGTGTGGGTGGCTTATTTTTGCCAGATCAATTCAGGCTGATGAGCACTCAGAAACCATCTTTCTTCATCATTCCATTTTTTTCTTTTCTCCTGTGGTCTGCGCATTTGGAGAAGAAAAACATTATCTTTGAATATACAATCTCCTGGGGGCAAGGCCCTTTTAGAATCTCTCCCCCTTTTTTCACGTAGAAATGTCCCTTTCATTTCTACCATCATTCTTCATCATTCCATTTCCCTGCTTTTTCTCCTATGGCCTGCACATTTTGAGGAGAAAACATTATCTTTGAATATACAATCTCCTGGTGGTACCTAGTGGCAAGGCTTTTCCAGAAATGTCTTCTCTTTCTTCACGTACGCATGTCCCTGTTATCTTTTTGGTTGAATTTGCTGACTTTTCAAAAGGTGTTGCACATGGGTTCTAATCATTTTGTTTTGTTCCTTTTGAATTGTATAAACCAAATGTTGGTTTTCCTGAAGCCCATTTCTATTCAGCTTGATCTTGATTCATTTCGGGTGGGGCTTCTTTGGATTTTGGGCTCTCGGGATCCGAAATCTCTTGGGCTTGATTTCTGTCTTTTCTTTCTGGGCCTTAAATGACAGGCCCGATGTTTCTTGGCCCAATTTCCAAGAATGTTGATGACTGGCTTGAATGAAGAGTTTTGGCAAAAAAGTGCAAATTTTGGTACAAACAATGCCCCCGAGTTTTTTATGAATTTGGGCAAAAATTCATGAAAAAGTATAGCTTTAGCAAAATTTTCCGATTAGTATGTGGATGGATGGCCATATGAAAGTAGAATTTGATGCTAATTTTGACAATATGCCCCCGAATCTCCGTGAATTCAAGCAATCCTACCAAAATTATGGTGCTATTCGCCCATTTTTGCGTGTTTCGAGACCATTTTGACCCTGTTCTGGCTGTTTTGGCAGTGTTTTGGCTCAGTTCTGGTTGTTTTGGCAGTGTTTTGGCTCAGTTCTGGCTGTTCTGCCATCAATTCTGGCTGAATTTACAACTCTGCCACCAGTTCTGGCTGAAAATTACGATTCTGCCACCAATTCTGGCTGAATTTACAACTCTGCCATCAATTCTGGCTGAATTTACAATTCTGCCATCAATTCTTGCTGAAATTGCAATTCTGCCACCAATTCTGCCTGAAAATTACAATTCTGCCACCAATTCTGGCTGAAATTGCAATTCTGCCACCAATTCTGACTTGAAAATTACAATTCTGCCACCAATTCAGGCTGAAATTGCAATTCTGCCACCAATTCTGACTTGAAAATTACAATTCTGCCACCAATTCTGGCTGAAATTGTAATTCTGCCACCAATTTTAGCTGAAATTGCAATTCTGCCACCAAGTTCTGCCTGAAAATTACAATTCTGCCACCAATTCTGGCTGAAAATTACAATTCTGCCACCAGTTCTGGCTGAATTTATTCATTAGTTTAGCTAAAATAGAGCACTCAAACCTTGCACCATAGGGGGAGGCCAACCATGTTTCACTCCAAGCCTTGATTTTCTTGCATTTTCAACATGAATCTCATGTTTTTGTAGGCCATGAAGTGATTCAGCAAGAAAAGTGGTGGAATTTTCCTACTCATTTGGCTCCGAATAAGATGAATTCTCTTGCCCCCCAAGTATGGTTGTATTTTGGCCAGAATTGGATGTATTTTCCAACATAGCCATTGGTGGCTTTGACAAATTGGCTTTGTCACCCATAATCATGTCAATCTTTGAATTTTCTATTTCAACCATATTTTGGTCTTCATAGAAAGTAATTTGTGGGTCTTCCCCCTTTGGTTTTTCATCATATTTTCCTTTTTGAATCACCAAACATTCCACAATTTGTTTTTCAACGATTGGGGGAATTGGTGACTCACTTGAAAGAGAAACCTCATCACTTTTTTGCTCTTGAAACATTAAAGTTTTCTCCATCTTTTCCTCCAAAATTGGAAAAATTTGTGACTCACCACCAATGGATAATGAGTTGGTCATGATTTTATTCTCTTTCCTCTTTTGATGGCGCTTTTGCCGAGCCTTGTCCTCCTCCTTTCTGAACTTTTTAAATCCTTTATGGAGCTCTTTCAATTCCTCTTGGCGTATTTTCCATTGTTCAGTCAACTGGGTGAGGGCTCCATGGAATTTGATCATGACTTCTAACTTTTCTGTACGCCTTTGGGTTTTAGCTCTTTCTTCATGAATAGCATCAACACTATACATGTTGGAACCAAAATTTGGTTTCACATGTGTTATGTCTGAATTTTTATGGAGCTTCTTTGAAACATGGCTAGAAGTAGAACGACATATTGGCTTTTGTTGGCTACTAGAACCACAAAATGGCTCTTTGTAACCATTAAAATAAGTTTGATCATCATAATTTTCATCACCATAATTTGGCAAATAATCATAATGACCAAAACCATATTCATAGCCACCATGTTGGTTATACTCAACATTATTAATGTTGTAACCATAACCTTGGCTTCCTCCGCTACTTGAATAGGTATCTTGAACATATGGAGTTTGTTCCTGACAACCTTGTGGGCTCCTATTCTTTCCAGGAGAATAACCTGTGATGTCCTAGTTGTCTGAGCAAGCTAATCTGTAGCCATCTTGGCTATTATTCCTTTCAGAATAATAACTTTCACTGCTCTGGCTATATGATAGGTACCTAAGTTGGCTATTATTCTTTTCAGAATAATAACTTTGGTTATCTTGGTAACCTAGGTAAGACCTGCAACCCTGTTCGCCATTTGGCTCATGCTGAATTTGCCACTCATCGCTATCTTCCGAATCATAGTCATCGTAATTCATGCTTCAATGTCCTACCATGATAACCTGTATTTCCAAGCTTGCACTTCCAATATTCATACACCAACAAAATTGTCGGTAATATGCTTATTTAGAAGTCCCACTGGGCGTGCCAAATTGTTCACCCGTTTTTTTTCTGTGATGGTAGGGTAAAGTTCCCCATTAATCCAAAGACCATGGTTGGTCAATAAATTAACTTTCTTTGTGTGTCGAGCGTGCCACCGTTAGCAATTTTTCAATTCTAACAGACTTGAGAGTAAAAAATAACTTGCGCCCCAAGCTATTAACTGTGAACAAACGATTGTGAATTTGGGTGAGGAATATCTCCAAAGTAAGTTCTTTTCTATGCCTTAGACTGGTAAGGACTTCATAATTTATCTAAATAAAACTGGGAAGTGAAGCAAAAATACATGTGTTTGAAAATAAAAACAAGTTTAAGGAGAACTATTTGAAATACAGTAAATAAAAGGAACTGCTGAGTCCGGAAATACATCAAAATATTGGACTTCGAATTCTGCCTGAAATGCCATTTATGAGGCTATTTTGGTCAGGCTGTACTGCACTGGATTGTGTGGCTGGACTGGATTGGCTGCACCTTCAGCTAAAAAATATTAGCTGGAAATCGATACCAATGCTGAAATTGGCAGAGCTATGATCAAGTTGAGTTGTGAGTGGTTGGGAATTCTGAGCAGAATCTCAAGGATAGCTTTGAAGGTCCTTGGTACCTTTGTTGGCTTTGCTTCTATTGAAGGCTAGAATGATCAGTGAACTGATTGTTTTGCCCTTGGCAGTTTTGATTGTTTGATTGGTTGATTGGGTATCCTTGATGCGTTCACCCTCTCTTCATATTTATAGGAAATATTGAACGTGAGTGGGTGTGGGTGGCTTATTTTTGCCAGATCAATTCGGGCTGATGAGCACTCAGAAACCATCTTTCTTCATCATTCCATTTTTTGCTTTTCTCCTGTGGTCTGCGCATTTGGAGAAGAAAAACATTATCTTTGAATATACAATCTCCTGGGGGCAAGGCCCTTTTAGAATCTCTCCCCTTTTTTTCACGTAGAAATGTCCCTTTCATTTCTACCATCATTCTTCATCATTCCATTTCCCTGCTTTTTCTCCTATGGCCTGCGCATTTTGAGGAGAAAACATTATCTTTGAATATACAATCTCCTGGTGGTACCTAGTGGCAAGGCTTTTCCAGAAATGTCTTCTCTTTCTTCACGTACGCATGTCCCTGTTATCTTTTTGGTTGAATTTGCTGACTTTTCAAAAGGTGTTGCACATGGGTTCTAATCATTTTGTTTTGTTCCTTTTGAATTGTATAAACCAAAGGTTGGTTTTCCTGAAGCCCATTTCTATTCAGCTTGATCTTGATTCATTTCGGGTGGGGCTTCTTTGGATTTTGGGCTCTCGGGATCCGAAATCTCTTGGGCTTGATTTCTGTCTTTTCTTTCTGGGCCTTAAATGACAGGCCCGATGTTTCTTGGCCCAATTTCCAAGAATGTTGATGACTGGCTTGAATGAAGAGTTTTGGCAAAAAAGTGCAAATTTTGGTACAAACAAGAAGACTAAGATCACTGTTGTTCATTGTAATCGAATAACTCCAACCCGAAGAGACAACTGAAACATGCCTATTACACTCTGCATCCTGGTATGAGATTTTGTCAAATACACTATTTTCATGTACAATCATAAGCAATAGGAAGGTTACATACTCTTAAATAAGGATTTAAATAAATTACAGAAACATAACTTTTAATGTTGTACTTGCTGAAAAATAAAAAAAGTTTACCTTGTTATCATCATTTGTTGTATTAACACGCTGAACCAAACCAACATGAACTCTATTTGTAAGCCGATGACGGTCCACTTTTCCTATCAATATTGGAATACAAAATGTTAAATTTAGAAAGAAAAAGACAAAATTGGTAAATGTTAAATGTTAACTCGTAGAATTACAAAATTGGTATATGTAACTAATGTAACTCTTTGAGTCAAGTAACAACAAACAAACAATTACAACAATAAATGATAATAACATGTTGTGGTTATTTGAAAAGGTATTCGTGATTAAAATTATGCTTACTTATTTTTAATCGCCATCATTAGTTCGAATGAAGTAGGACTTCTTTGTACACCACATTCCGAGTGAAAACGCCTTCTTGACCGGTTATTGACCCTTTTTTCACTAACACTTTTGTAGTCGACTTTGAAACACCCCTCGATAAACCCACATATAATTGTCCATGACTGAAAACGTGATCTGGAAGAAAAATACCCACATGTGGTATTGTTTGACCTTGAGATTTATTTATAGTGAGAGCAAAACTCAACTTCACTGGAAATTGTTTTCTTGTTAGTTCAAATGGTAGCCCAGCAGTCTCAGTTGTCTTTAGAGGGATACGTGGTAGAAAAACTCTGGTCCCAACAGATTGTCCAGTTAGAATTTCAGCATCAATGAGATTTTGGTACGACCCACGACATAATAATCTTGTTCCATTACACAATCCCAATTTTGGGTCAGTATTTCTGAGAAGCATGATTGGAGCACCTCTCTTCAAAGTTAACTTATGTGGTGGCAACCCACCAATGCAAATTGAGTTCAAGAATTCCGGCTGATACAAATTCCTCGTGTCATCCTCAACTGAATCAAACGAATACATTGTCTCTTCTTCGCCTGGAAACATATTGATCATCTTTTCATTCAACATGTCAACATCTTCATTTGTAGGAGTTATCACTGCCCTTTCCACCATGTAACTTGCATCATTTATATGATCCTCCAAATTAGGGAAAACTTGATAAATAAACTCATTGATGGATAACTCATTCTCCCATGGCATTACCATGCATTCAGGTACTCTTATCATACCATCTCCAACGACAGGTTCTTCCCCATCACCAACACGAAGTAAAAATTGTGAAAATTGTTGATCATTCCTGGATCTCATGTTTTGTCTAAGTTTCAAAATCTTTACTTGTGACCAAAATGATGCTTTCACCACACTGGCCTGGATCAGTTCCGACTTTGTTCCTTTAGGAATAACAGGAAGTACTTGTCGAAAATCTCCCCCAAAGATCATTGTTTTCCCCCCAAATGGTAAGTCAACATCAATTATGTCTCTGAAAGTTCGATCTAGTGCTTCAAAGGCATGATGATGTGCCATCGTTGCTTCATCCCAAATAATTTCCTTTGCCTTTTGTATTAACTTTGGCAAATCAGAGTGTTTACTGATCGAACATGTAGATGATGAATCTGGGCTAAGTGGTATCTTGAATCTAGAATGTGTCGTTCTCCCACCAGGTAATATTGTAGCTGCTATTCCAGATGTTGCTGTTGCTAATACTATATGGCCCAACCTTCTCATGTTTGCTAACAATGCACGGTATAAGTAAGTTTTTCCAGTTCCACCTGGACCATCCACAAAAAAAAATTGAATTCTGACATCGTTCAATTGTGTCCATTATTATGTTAAATGCAGACTTTTGGTCGTCATTAAGACGTTCAATTGCAAGAAGATCTTCTTGTGAAATACCGTGTGAGAGTTCGTCTTCAATACATCTAGGCATTGCAGAAACTACGTCTGTTGTCATTTGGGGCAAATCAAAGTCCTTGATATTCTTGTTAAACTATACCAGAAGTGTGTTTAAGTCACGTAAAAGTCTGTTCACAACAACATTGCAACTTAAGTTATTTAGGAAAGCATAATCTTCAATCATGCATGGATAGAATTCATCCCACAATGTTCGGACACCAACTGGTTCACAATATACCAAAATGGTGACAAATAATCTTCTTAAGGCCGATGGCATCCGAATTGTAGAGGCCTCAAGCAAACATTGTCAAATACTATCGTCTCCTTCTAACAAACCTTGTTGTTCTGCTGCCTCCTTAAACGTTGGTTGCAAAACGCCACCAACTGTCATTAAATTTAGAAATGATGTGGCTCCTCTGACATGATTCAGAAGTATGCGTAAGTAAAATTTCTCACCTTCAGCGGGTGAGACTGTATATATTCGCCTGATAACCCTGAGACGATTCTTTCTTTTAGACCAAAGTCTTCCAGAACGAATCCATCTATAATGCTCAGGGATCTCCCTATACAAATATCTCCTTGCTTCTGTATCATTACGATTCAAAGTGAAAAATTCAGTGAGCATTGTCTTGTTAAGTCTCTCGTCTGTCAGAATATTTGCAATAGTCTGGTCATATTGAAATCGAACTTGATGCATATTAGGAAGATGTATTTGTAAGCGCTCCACAGTTGGGTATATCCGATTGATTACAAACTTGAATATCCTCCACAACACCTCTGGTGCACAAACCCATCTTGCATCAACAAACTGTCGTATTTCATCACAAACTGGATCTGGCTGAACCTCGAGTGCCACTCTGTCTGGACCTTTGTAAACATACTTATATAAATATTTGACGCTTTTTATGCTTGCACATATTTCAACATTAATGTGGCAGTCATACCTCAACAACAACCAAGGATTATATGGAATAACCCAACTATTATCAACCGTTATATTTCCTCGTCGATCAAGTGGGACAGGCATGCGATTTCCTTGCCTTCGATAAATTGGATATGAATCATTCCCTTGAATAGTGGATGCAGCAAATGATTTAGGGTAATTTCTTTTACACCTTCCATTTTTCATACAGGGAGATTGTGGATTTTGAATTCCACATGGACCGTGAATCATATGTTTTAATACCACATTGTAAAGTTGAGGCTCTTCATGTTCATTTGGTATTTCAGCTTTAACAATTTGGTCATAATCATCAGGGTTATTGAGCTTATCATCTTCATCTAACACAACCAACATATGCACATGTGGAAGACCCCGTTTTTTAAACTCAATAATGTATGCATAAGCAACAACAGTACCTAATACCCCTTTCCCATTGATGTCTTCTTTTAGTTCCTCTAATTTTGCACGAAATACTCTAGTGAGTAAGTCGGGACGATCTTGTGGCGTTTGTCCAGGGAGTAATTCTCTCTTAATTTCTTCCCAATTTGGGTTGCATGTCATGGTAATGAATAGATCTGGCCTGCCAAATCTTTGAACCAAAGTCATGGCATCTTGATACCGTTGGTACATGTCACGTGGGCTTCCAACAAAGGATGATGGCAGAATGGTTCTACGACCGATGTTACCTGATCCATTGTCATTTGTGCTTAATAAATGTTTTACACAAACTTGGAACTGTATATTTATATTTTAAAAAAACAATTTATATTAAATATGTACCTGCATTATTCACCCCTCTATTTAAAGAGTCTTGGAGTCCTTGGTAAAGCTCAGCTCGTATTTTTTCTTGATTTGAACGCATCCATCTAAGTTTCTGAGATTCAATTTTTACGTAATTATCTACAATATATTGTTGTAAGAGACGACCCCCTCGAAGCAAAAGTGATGATCCACCCTCACGTATCTGCAAATCAGTCTTTAGCCGGTCAATTGGATGTAATATTTCAATATTTAGTTGGAAAAGAAATTATATTTCAAGTACAAACCTGTAACATGTAAGGATAATCGTCACAACATGATACACCTCTTCCGTTATCATCATGAGTATTAATATCCCACCCATATGTTCCGTACGGTAACAATAATGGATATTGTAGTGGGTCATAGAATCCAACACAATCTTGGACGTTCCAAAGTCTTCCACTAATTGTCTCAACAATAATATCTCTTCCATTTCGATTCACCATATCATCCCCTCCTACTATAATTGCAGCAACTTGTGATGCCGATGGTAAATTGTATTGACGTCGATCAGAAGGTTGCTCTTTTATAATGAGCCTGCACCTTGGCAAATCTTGGAGTTGTCCGAGACTTCTTAATGTATGCACAAAGGATTGTGTTGATTCAAAATTCGTTGTATCTTCTCAACCACAATTCTATCTAAAACTTCACTTTGAGTCATTCTGTTTTCAACTTCATGCTCGGTGTCGCATATGTAAGCCTATAGAAATCGCGGTGTAGTACCTTCATTCGGTAAAAGTCCACCAATCTTATGATATATTGCACCTTGTGCACGAAAGGTATAAATCCCACGTCCACCAAAATTTATTCTTTCATCAACATGTACACCCATTGAAGTGAATGAAAAAACATTGTTGTAGACACGAATGTTTTGTCTGAAGAGTCTGCCCTCAGTTGTTTGGTCAGAGAAAAGAGCCAGCATTTCTGGTGGAGATTGTATATGAGGTAAAACAATTTTTCCACCAGAGCAACACATACTAAATGTCTCTCGTGGGAATAATCGTGCATTGCACTTCGAACATGTGGTGGAAATTGGTAATTGACATCCTAGGACACCCATGTTCTCATTATAATTTTTGGCACAATTGTAGTTTCTCATCGCTCTCCTTACATGTTGCACATCATGCATGACATTGTTGTGTTGGCCTTCACGAAGATGTAATGTATCCTCAGCCACTTCTGTTTTGTATTAATCAATATTGGTTTTTCAGTATAAGATTTTATTTATAAACTTAAAATTGTGTAGTACTAATGTGTTTAAAATAGGTATCTACTGAGCTCACCATTGGAAGCAGAAAGTAATTGAAGACCATCAGGAAATTGCGGCCTATCTGAACGTGCCAACTGTCTTATATGTGTTAAACGCATTCTAGTAGATTGTTCACCGGGATTGTTGATATGTGATCGGTTCATAATTGTATATCATTTTGTACCCTTCTAGCTTATGATTTGGTTATGTTTTTTAGTTAAACTTGTGCTTTTAATCCTTTTTGTGTTTATCTTTCAGTTCATTGAGCTTTGGGTAATAATGATGGCTTTAGAGAGCATAATTCATGCAATTCAAGCATGTTAAGGCCTAATTTGGATGAATGGATGAAGAGCTTAAAGACAAACTCATTTTGGCTACAGCCCCCTGCCAGTCCAGTTCCGTAGGTCATATTGCAAGCTTTGTTTCAACAACCTACATAGCTCGAATGAGGCCACATTCTTCATGAAAGTTGTTCCAATTGGTGTGTACTATAACATATCCAAAATTCAGCCCCATTGGATAAATCTGGAGTCCGTTACCTAGCAAACACAGAACCATGCTCAGGATGGATCTTATCAGCGCGGAAAATGAGTTAGCAATTTGTTTCGGCCTTAACTTCTTCCTCCGACCTTGGATTGGCCCAAATAACATATGGCTGGAAAGAAGACATTCTAAACTTCAATTTCGAGTGCTTAAAGTCCTAATTTGATTAAGAGAGGCCCAAGTTGTAAGCCCTTGAAGTTGCTGGTCATGCTGACCTCAGCATGTGCTGGTTGGATGCTTGGTCATGGTGAGCTAGGTATGAGCTATCATTTCTGGTTGGAAGCTTGGTCATGGTGACATGAAGATGAGCTAGGGCTGCTGGTGGGATCTATTGGTGAAGTGCATCAACCAATTCAAGATTTTCTAATACAAGTGCATCACCCAATTTAGATTTTCTAATACAAGTGCATCAACCATTTCAGATTTTATAAAACAAGTGTTGTATGCATTAGCCATATTGAATTCAGATTTTCACTTCCCCTAGGCCTATAAATAGGGAAGTTCTCTAAGCTTGTAAACACACCCCAAGGGGGGGAGCTCTCAAACACTTCTCTAGAGCTCCCCTCCCTTCTCTCCCTCAAATTCTCTTAGTTTCATTTTCTAGTTTTCAATTGTAGTAATGAAATATTTGTGCTGAAATTTTCCTTAAGTTTTTCTTAGTTCCACTTTACTTTTCATTATGTAAATTCTTTTCTTTAGTTTCAAGTTTGATTAGTTTCCAAGTTTCAATTATGGTTCATGTTCTTATTCATTATGCTTATAAGTTAATATGCTAGTTTGAATGATTGATCACCATTTAGGCTTGCATGTTAGCTATCTTGGTTTGAATTAAGAGTATACACCAAGCTTTAATTCGAATTGAACTATGAATAGGAAGAGTATGTATGGACATTCGACAACAAGGATTAGATACATACTTGGTTGTTTAAAATGTTCTTCTATGCTTAATGGGTTCCTAATGCTTAATTTTAGGTTAGACAACAAATGATCAAATTAGGGAATTAGGAACACAAGGTTATGACCACACACCATGGCTTAATCATACTTTAGCTAGAATCAATCCATTAATCTAAATTGAACTTGGGAACTTATTTGCTTGAGTTACTTATTTCTTTCTTCCTTGTTTTATGTTCTTTGTTTTTGTTTCTATTTTGTGTAGGGAAACTAAATTGGATCATTCAATCACCAATCCCTGTGGAATCGACCTCGCACTTACATACGCTAAACTACCAACGGTTCGTGCACTTGCGAGTATCACAAGTTGAGGATGCAACTGAATCCATTTTGGTGAAGCTGTATCTACGCAACAATATGCGAAGCAACCGTTGAACTCTCCCCTTCGTATTGAACTTGTTCTATTAAATGTATTGAATTTAAGTTTTATGAGTGTAAAATGTCAAGATTTGTATTAATTATATTCACTACTTGTCTATAATTCAATACCGTAAAATTAACATTGAAAATACACTAAGCGTACAAATATTAATTTGATGAATCCAACAAAAAACTTTTTGGCAAGTTGTCAAGTCAAGCACAAACTGTTAATGCATGAAATACCTGGATGTCGCTCTTCTATATTACTGGGGCCTCCTTCAGTGTGACAATCACGTACATTGTTCATTATTGGTCGCTTTCCTTGAGCTATTGCACGCCGGCGAGCTAGATAATGTCGACGTTGTGAAGAGCTCATTGATTGTTGCCATTCTCTTGAACGGTTGTGTGCACGCTCCATTAATAACTACAATATTTATT
>NC_142290.1:5000-7500 GCF_965620075.1 Prunus avium | reverse complement strand
TTTTGTTGGTTTGAAATTGTTTTGAAAAGGTTCTTTAAATCTAGTGGGTTTGCAACTCATAAGAGCGTCACTTTCAACGTCCCCGGCATTGGATTGAGTTTCTAAAAACAACCGTGCACACCGAGGTTAAACTTTACCGGCTCCACTCCGACTCGCCGCTCGCCCACTAGTCCGAAGGCAACAAAACATTTGTTTTTCATTTTGATGAAAATTTCTGTTTTTAAATCTTGTTGGTTTGAAATTGTTTTGAAAAGGTTCTTTAAATCTTGCGGGTTTGCAACTCATAAGAGCGTCACTTTCAACGTCCCCGGCATTGGATTGAGTTTCTAAAAACAACCGTGCACACCGAGGTTAAACTTTACCGGCTCCACTCCGACTCGCCGCTCGCCCACAAATCCGAAGGCAACAAAACATTTGTTTTTAATTTTGATGAAATTTTTTGAAAACATTGGCTTGGCAAGCCCCAATCCGCGACTATCCACCCACCGCCACCCCACACGAGTGGTTGTTGTTGCGAAATGAGGTTGTGGTCGACATGCCCGTGCATTTGAGAAGGAGTTCCTAGCACTCCATGCTCTCCCATGCCAAAAAAAAGCCTAGACAACCCCATTTCGCAACTTTCCACGCCTTTTTTTTCCTCCCTCACCCATGGCGGCGGCGTGGTGGCGGCGGCCGGATTCCGGCCACCACCGCCATGGGTGGCAGCCCCCCGACCCCGACACCAAACCCATAATACCGAGGCAACATATCGAGGCAACATGACATGGGTGTGGCGTGGGGGAAGGGGGCTGCAGCTAGGAAGGCATGGGCTGCCATGCATATGCAGGCAACACACACCCCCCTATATAGCATTTTATGCATTTAGCCCTTTGACAGGAAGAGACATCACCTATGCGCGAGGAGTCATAATGGGCTCTAAATAATTCAATACAAGGTATTTGGACGTGATTTTTTGCAGGGATACTAAGAAACATGCAATCTATGATGGGAAAAAGTTTCATAAATTTTTGAAGTCGGGAAGTATTTTTTATTATTTTTAGAAGTCGTAAAATTGAAAAAATCATTAAAACAAATCCGGGAGGAATTTTTTAGTTTTGTAAGTTGGAGAAGGTCCTAAAAATCATAGACTACTTATGGGGAGCTTATTGTGCGAGGAAATTTCAATAAAAACGGGGTTTGACAAGATTTGAAAAATTCTGTCGACATTTGAAAAAACCTGGAACCATGCTGCCGGCATGCTGCGCACATGCTGCGCGCAGGCTGCGCGCATGCTGCGCGCAGACTGCGCGCATGCCATGGCAGGACAAGTTTCGCTAGCCTCACTGTCGACAGATGCGCAAGCTGCGCGCACGCTGCGCACAGGCTGCGCGCATGCTGCGCACAGACTGCGCGCACGCTGCGCGCATGCCATGGCAGGACAAGTTTCGCTAGCCTCACTGTCGACAGATGCGCAAGCTGCGCGCAAGCTCCGCGCACGCTGCGCACAGCCTGTGCGCATGTTGTGCGCATGCTGCGCGCAGGCTGCGCGCAGGCGCCGCGCATGCC
The DNA here is from genome assembly GCF_965620075.1 of Prunus avium. NCBI lineage: Eukaryota > Viridiplantae > Streptophyta > Magnoliopsida > Rosales > Rosaceae > Prunus > Prunus avium. The sequence goes on along the minus strand of NC_142290.1, from coordinate 5,955 downwards.
ATGGCAGGACAAGTTTCGCTAGCCTCACTGTCGACAGATGCGCAAGCTGCGCGCACGCTGCGCACAGGCTGCGCACAGCGCATGCCATGGCAGGACAAGTTCGCTAGCCTCACTGTCGACAGATGCGCAAGCTGCGCGCACAGGCTGCGCGCACGCCATGGCAGGACAAGTTTCGCTAGCCTCACTGTCGACAGAATCAGCACGCTGCGCGCAAGCTGCGCGCACGCTGCCGGCATGGTGCGCGCACGCTGCCGGCATGCTGTGCGCACGCTGCCGGCATGCTGTGCGCACGCTGCGCGCGCGCATGGCAGGACAAGTTTCGAAAATTTCTGTCGACAGTCTCAGCAGCGCGCACGCTGCCGACATGCTGTGCGCACGCTGCGCACAGGCTGCCGGCATGCTGCGCGCAGCCCATGGCAGGACAAGGTCCGAAAAATTCTGTCGACATTTTTACGCCGTGGTAGGCTTCCGCTTCGCGTCACTTTGTCGACATTCAAGCCTACCATTTGTATTGAATTTTTCAAACCTTGTCAAACCCCATTATTCAAATGTCGAAAAATTTTGTCGACATTTTTACGCCATGATAGGCTTCCGCTTCGCGTCACTTTGTCGGAATGCATCGCATGGCGAGGCAAGGCCACGGCATGCCAAGGCGAAGGCAACGCATGGCTTGAATGGCTTGGTCAAGGCCACATCATGGGCACGGCATGCCAAGGCAAGGCGAGGCAAGCCATCCTTAGCCTCGCCTACACTCACTTTCTCGGAATGCATTGGATGATGAGCAATTCCAAGGTAAGGCAACGCATGGCTTGAATGGCTTGGTGTAGGCCACAACTTGGGCATGGCATGCCAATGCAAGGCAAGGCAAGGCAAGCCATCCTTAGCCTCGCCTACACTCACTTTCTCGGAATGCATTGGATGATGAGCAATTCCAAGGTAAGGCAACGCATGGCTT
>NC_142289.1:36845030-36902295 GCF_965620075.1 Prunus avium | reverse complement strand
GTAAATACTCCAAACCACTACATTAGTTGGTCCTTTGCAATTACAAAAAGATAAAATAAAATAAAAAAAACATTAGTGAAAAGTGAGACCAGGAATAATGGATGCGAAGAAAAGTCGAGAACATATATCCATAGAATGAATAAATAAATAAAAATATTTCAAAGATTCTTTTGTATCTCATTCTATTTATTTAACTAAATAAAACCGGTCCATTACTAAATCTAAGATTGTATGATATTGTTCACAATATAATCACCTAAGTTCAAAACATTACAACATTAATCCTTAAAAATGCCCTTAAATATACCGTATAGGATCGGATGTGACAGTTATGAAGAAGGCTATGAAAGTCACTTACTTCCATCATATGATCCACCAATAACAATCACCAGACTACGTTGAGCATGTAGTTCCTCCTTTACATGTATGAGGATCTCTGCATAATCTGCTATAGCTTGGGCTGAGTTGAAGTATCCAAGAGTGCTTGCATTTTTAAATGCTTCCTCCATTGATCCGAACGGGATTGATTCCCCATAGTATCGGTGCTGCAACAAAATGTAAACTACTTATACCTTTCTTCTTCTTCTTCTTCTTTTTCTTTTCTGTATCAAATAAGAAAACTTCACTTCAAGACCAGAAAATTGTGTTAAGAACCAAAATTCATATTCGTACCTCTATATATACCAGGAGAGCTTTAAACTGAAGGGCATTATCTGTGAGAAAGCCAAGCCAAGTTAAATCATCACCTAATGGTTGTTCTGCACCCAGGTAAGCAAATATTGGTGCACTAATATTGGAGCCACCCCGATACTTCAAATTGATCACATAGGGTACATTGTATTATTTGGAATTAAAAGAATAATGGTCAAGGACTCAAATTGTGTCCACATAACTCTATGCCTCTCAAAAGCCCAATTGAAGCCAAGTACATAAGAAGGGTCAGCCCATTTAAAACATGAAGAAGATCAGAAACTTGAAAGAACAACCCAAATTAATTCAGGTGCCCAGGCCAACTGTGTAATGTGTACAAATTTGAGTAGAGAGTCAGATGCCATGGAAAACTTAACAAATTGGCTCTTAGGCCCCGTTTGGTTCATGGGAAAGGAGACTTGGGGATGGGAAATCAATTACTTTCCCATATTTGGTAAGTCCAGGCTTGGGAAATCGTTGCATGGCTCATAGGAAAGTAAGGGGGAAAGTGAAGCCATCCTCCTAACTTAGGTTTTGTTTTCCCTCTTTATGTGAAAGTTTGGGAAAATGAGCCAATATTAAATAAATATTTTTCATGACCATTTTGTCCCCATTAACAATTTAGAATTACAATATAGGGTAAATTACTCAAATGGTCCTCAAACTTCTACTTGATTTACATTTTGGTCCCTAAATTAAATTATTCGTTCAAATGGTCCATTAACTATATACTAATCGCTCCATTGGTCCTACCGTTACATTCTGTCAATGTTACTGTTAAACATGAGGTCAAATTGGTCATTTCGTGCGTTAAAAATAAATACATATTGAAAAATGAAATAAAAACTCTCCCTCCCCCTCTCTTTCTCTTTCTCTTTCTCTCTCTCTCTCTCCATTCCACCATGCCACCACCCTCAAGCTCCAACCCCCAAACCCATCCCACAACCACTCTCCACCCAAACCCATCCAACAACCACCCTTCACCCTAGGCCTTATGAACCCAGAACCCCAGCTCCTCCCCACCCTCCACCTGAGCCAGCAACTACAGAAAAAGAAAAGAAAAAAATCTTCCACAGACCCCCTCCCAACGAACCCAGAACCCCAACTCAACAACCACCCAGACCCTCTCCCTCTCCCCCTTGATTTCCCTTTGTTGTTGAGAGACAACCACCCACCACCCTCCTCCCCACCTCATCACCCGCCAACCCCACCTCCCAAAATCACAGCCATTGTCAATTTCTCACCCTCCAAGCGCACTCTCCTCTCCTCCCACCTCACCTCCTCATCTCCCAAACCATCCAAACTACCCAAACTCTTTCCCCACACCCACAACCCTATACCCATCGCACTCAACCCCTGCCTCCACTAAAAGTTCCTCCAGGAGCTTTTAGAACCATCATCCGACGTTCCAGAACCTTCTCCTTCTTGCAACCCACCTGCTAAGTTCACGCCTTTGGAGCATCAAGTGGTGGACCTCAAGAAGAGGTACCCAGATGTCCTTTTGATGGTGGAAGTTGGTTACAAGTACCGGTTCTTCGGCTAAGACGCCGAAATTGCTGCTAGGGTTTTGGGGATTTATGCCCATATGGAGAGGTCTGTGGGGAATGGGGGAGAAGAAATCAAAGGTAGGGGGTTTGGGTCTCATGATTTTTTTTTTCTCTTTTTCTTCAATTCTTTTTCTAATTTTGTATTTATTTTAACCCTATTTTATTTGTTAATTATGAAAAGTTGTATTTACCCTAAAATTTGGTTAAATCTAACAGAAAATTAGACGGTGGGACCAATGGAGCGATTAATATATAATTAATGGACCATTTGAACGAATAATTTAATTGATGGACTAAAATGTAAATCGAGTACAAGTTTGAGGACCATTTGAGTAATTTACCTTTACAATATATCATTAAATCCATTCTTTTTTTATTTGATTTAATATGGGTATAATTGAAAATTTATACAAACTTTGTTTTCCATTCCTACTCGAAACAAACATGGAAAAGGAAATAAAGTGATATCTCTCGGTTACTTTCCCAGTATTACCAAACATGGGAAATGAATCTTCCATTTCCCATCCCTTTGGAAATAATATGAGCATGAGAAATGATTTCCCCTCAAATTCATTCCGTGAACCAAACGGGACCTTAAGAAAAAACTAGTCGAGTTCATCGTATTATAATGACTGTACTTGTGTGTGTGTGTGTGTGTGTGTGTGGATGGTGCTCACAACTCGTACACCACCTTTGGTAACACCTTCCAAGTGATGATATAAATGAGATGATGGGCTCTAGTGTATGGCCAATACGTGACTTCCAAGTTTGGCACATGCAGTTATAACAGTTTCAAATTGGCGTGTTCGGGTTGTGTCATTTTGGGGTCGAGTACGAATTAATCCTAATTCGACACAAATTGTCAATTGCAAAGTCATCTAAAAAATTAAGAGTACCAATAACTAGCACTTTGTCTATTAATATTTTTCTTTATAACGTTGAAACAAGTTACAAATCCGAATGGTAATTCACACTGATAAAGAAAAAAGTTCAGAGTTCTATACGGAAATTTTGGATAAATTTTATCGAGTAACTAGGGTTTTGTTTGGTCAGATGACAACCTAAAAAAATTGGTGGAGAAGGGTGGGTTGTGCGTTGGTTGGTCCATATGCACTGGTTTGGTGACTTATCCTAGTGTGCCAATCAATCGCATAACCATGTATGTAGCAGCCATTTTGCCTCGTCAGTGTTTGTCGACAGACACAGCCAGTCTTCTTCCACTACCCTTTTTTTTTATTCTTATTTTTTTCTTATACCTAAGTTTCAAAATTGAATCATTTCCAATAAATATATTACAAAATTAGTATAATGCGCTACACTGTTGCCACCTGTCCCTGCGACAATCTGCCTCACAACAACTACCAACCATTCAAACTTTGAAATGCAAGTTGATAGATAGGTCGCCATGACCCAATTGTCTTTCTCAGCAGTGTTATCTTGCAAGGAATGTCTCTCTCAGTTGATGACTCTTGTTTGATCATCTGCATATGATCCAACGGTCAGAAGACAAAGAACCAAGATTGTGATATTATTTCTGACCTCTTAATTAGGGCATTTCACAGTGACGACTTGACTTAATGATGAGCTCAAGACAAAAAGGTCATTAGAAACATAAACTATCCAACTTTCATAGAATTCTGCGGTCGCATGGATGCGAAATCATAGTTTACCAACCATTATATTTAAAATCATTTATGGGTTTACCTAACCATTATCCATAGTGCTTTATTAATTCTAAGCAAAATCTAGTAATTGTTTGCTCACAATCTAATTGGATAAAAAAAATAATACAATTATTCCATCTTTCATATATTAGTACGTATAGGGTATAGGGCTTAGTACATATACCTCATTCTAGAATATCGACTTACCCATACTTACCATCACTGCCCATTTATCGAAAACCTTCAGAGGTTATTTGTTACACAAGCTTGGCTTAGTCATAAGTAACACAACATATATATAAGTGATATTCTACGTTATTTTAAAGTAATTCTTCAACCCATTTATAAGTGATATTGAGAATCTGCAGTATATTGAGGGCTTGATTTTTTTTTCAATGGCAATGTAAAAGTAAGAATTAAAACTTCTTCGACCCATTCAAAAGTGATCAGTTGGCAATAACATTCACTCTAAATCAATGAGTAAAATTGAATACATTAAAACCACCGTATAAAAAATCACATATACCATTTAGGACTTTTGGCCTATTTTTATTCTCAACAAATAATTTTATATAATCGCAATTCTCACCCCCTCCCCCCCCCCCCCCCAAATAAATGAAACTAATCCAATCATTAATTTTTCCTATTTGAGGAGTGAATCATCAAGTCTATAAAAGCAATTATGTCTTATGAGAGGCCTATCTTCCCAAATGAGTGACGTACGACAATTGGCATTTGGATTTAACCAAGAAACTAAAAATAAATAAATAAAATACACAAGTGGGCCACTGTTTATTGACTACGATTCATGATCGTCTGCCCATGCCCCATTACTTTAGAGGAAAATTTAAAATAAGAAAGAAGGATGAATCAACTAATGAGTCATTAATTACTAATTATAGGTTACTTGCAATGTTGGATGCTTGTAAGGATTCTGGTTGATATGTCCCACGCAGAGATACCTTTCTTGTCGATTTAAATTGCATGCCCTCCTCCAATCAAAGAATTTTCCATTGCCAATTATCTAAGAGAAGGAAACAAACGAACCCCAAGATTCCACCCACTTCTCAATCCATGCCCCCACCACACTTCTCTCTCTCTCTCTCTCTCTCTCTCTTTCCTCAAGAAATTATCTATTCTTTACTTTAATTTATATATATATTATGCAAATCATGTTTAAAGAAGTTAATTAAGTAGATATGATTGCATGCATATGGTCCAAAATGGCTTAATGAATGATGGTGTGTGATAGCATCCATTTAAAGCTTACACATTAATGCCTTTGAATTTGCTATGACTTGTAAGCTATTACTTTGCATGTCATTTTCCTTTCCCCTTTTTCTCTTTTTGATATGATACTACAAATATATATATCTCATTGTGACTCATGGGTTTAACTTCAAAGTCATCACAAAGCTATCGACCAAACAAAAATCTAAAAACTTCGACGTCACCACAAAGCTAAACATCCTAAAAATGGATCTCCAAAATCTTACATAATAAAACTACCAAAACATTACTATTCATAATCCAAGACACATGGATGACTCCTACTTGTAAATCACCATAGACTAGTCCATATTGGTTAGGAAGTGCTTTTTAATTACCACCTCCATTTAGGAGCCGAAGTTTACAAGATATTAGGTCATGCAATCTGATATCACAAATTTTTTTTTTTTTTTCCTTTCTGCTATTGAAGAACTTAAGATTTAGTCATAATAAGTGAGATTTCATTTCTTTATTACGTACTAACTAGTAATCTGTGGACACGTGATGAGTACGTAGAAGGAGATGTTGAATTGGTTAAATTCTGTGTTATATGTGATAGAAGGATACTTTCACTTTATACATTTTTTTCACAATAATTTATCTCTGTTCATTGAAATCATTTTGAAGTTTTATATATATGCACTTATCTTTTCATTATTTCTTAGTTGACAAAAACATATTCTCTTAATAATTGTATAGATACGGGTCCAAAATAAATAAACAAATAAAAGTAAAAAAGGGTTCATTTCCATGAAATCTACTCTTTATTTAATCAAACAATTTGATGATTACACATCAATATAAATAAGCTAAGATATTACTAAAAAGAATAGATACTTTGCTTCAAAGCCACCATAAACCAAGGACAAGGCTTTCCCATTCCAAGCATACTCCCCATGCCATGACCAATTTATGGGGAAGCAAACCAAAATACATCTCAATAAATAAAAACCCCACACGCCCGTCATCCTCTCTCCTGAGGTAGTTTGTACTCCCAAACCCAAATACCTCTCTAAGGCCCCATCCCCCCCTCTCCCTCTCTCTGTGCCAAAACAACCTTCACTATCAATGGCGTAAAGAAACAACAAAAGCAAAGCTTGCGTGCCCGAAACCATTGAAACAATCGCAACCCAAATGAGTTTTAAATACAAAAATTAAAACCCATATCGAAAAACTTTATCTTTTCTTGAAAATTTTGAAACTGCTTTAGTAGAAGCAGTCCACAGAGGGAAAACAGAGAGAAACAGAGTGAAACAGAGAGAGAACAGAGCATAACGGTGTCGTTTAGGTGTTGCATATGCTAATGAGAAGCGAGCATTGTGGGATTTGTCAACCTGGGAAAGCCGGGAGAGTCTCTGTTGGAGGGTATTTTCGACTGCATCCATGAAATCACGACGGCCTTGGCTTTCTCTGCTGATAGGATGAGCGATTCAGCTTACAGAGTCGAAACAACGTCGCGTCTCGCCCAATGGAGAATCGACAACTTGGCTTCCTGCACCTACCGCAAATCGGATCCTTTCAAGATTGGCAAGTGGAATTGGTCAGTCAAAACCCAACTCAAATTTTTCACTTTTTACCAAAATTCTTGCTTTGTTGAAATTAATGATCATCAAGATTGAAATCCATGCATGATCAATGTTAACCTAAGATCAGCCATTAACATTTCAATCATTTATATTAACTATAGAAATAAATTTAACCCATTGCATATGTTACAAGTCTGATTGGTAGCTGGGAAAATTTGCCCTGTGTTTGCGTTATATTTTTTTATGGGTTGGAGTGAATTTTAACCTTTTTTTTGTTTTACTTTTTGTTTGGGGTTTGAAATGAAGGCACTTATCTCTAGAGAAGAACAGGGTGTTGTATGTTAAATTGTATCCAGAGATATCGAATTTAACCAGAGATAATCCACCGATTGCTTCTTTTATTATTCGAGTGGTCTGTTCTGTGGGTGATCGCAAGACCTTAACTCATCCAGGTAACCCTCAAGTTATGTCATGCTTTTCTAATTGGGACCCTTAATTTTGGTTAACCTTTTGATGCTTTTAGGGAAAGATGATCATGATTTGAATTGATGAAGTCGAATTCTTTGATCTGTTTTCTTAATGATGCTGCTTTTCTTTTCTTTTCTTTAGCAGAGCTCATTTACTGCTTTATTTTTGTTTCGTATTCATGTAGAAATTACAAACAAAAAGCTCAAGAGCAATGAGGATTTTGTTTGGGCAATTGAGGTTCCCTTAACTGGAAAATTCATCATTGACGTTGAATTCCTTGATTTGAAGACTGCGTCCGGAGACGTAAGCATCTTACTTGGGTTGCTGTTGTAAGAACTGCTAATATTAATTTAAATATATAGTATGATATTGAAGAGCCAACATAATCACATTGTTCTGTTGAGACAGAGGTTAGGTTGAGCAAAAGTAATAATAAACAAGAGTGCTGATTTCACCATTCCTAATTTAACAATGATAATTTTCCATTACATTTATAGGGTGGAGAACCTTGCTCCATCTGGGCTGAAGGATTGACGCAAAAGCGATCCAATGCAACAGCTCTTGCGTCCCTTGGTCGAATGTTAACAGAAGGCATCCACACCGACATCATGATTAACGTGTCTGATGGAAGCATTGGAGCTCATCGGGCAATTCTTGCTGCAAGATCACCTGTTTTCCGGAGCATGTTTTCGCATGACCTCAAAGAGAAGGAACTGTCCACCATAAACATCTCTGATATGTCAATTGATGCTTGTCAGGCTTTTCTTAATTACATTTATGGGAACATCGGACATGAAGAATTCCTGAACAACAGGCTTGCCCTTCTCCATGCTGCTGATAAGTATGACATCTCTGACCTGAAAGATGCATGCCATGAGAGTCTTTTGGAAGATATTGATTCAAAGAATGTACTTGAGAGGCTCCAAAATGCATCTCTATATCAATTGCCGCGACTGAAAACCAGCTGCATGCGGTATCTTGTGAAGTTTGGTAAGATATATGACATCCGAGATGATTTCAATGCCTTTTTGCTAAGTGCAGACAGGGACTTGATAGCAGAAATCTTCCATGAAGTTCTTAATGCCTGGAAAGGGTTCTGAAGCCTACAAAAACAAAAGACTGAAATCATGAGCGCTGTTACATCTGTCCTATCTTGAATTGTCCATGAATATGTGGATTGCTAGTAAAATTAGTGTCCAGGATTTATGGTCATGTTGATTCTTTAGTCCAGATCGAATTTATCTATGTCGTCCTGTACATATATATATTGGTTCTCATGTCATGACATAGAAGCTGCCATTCGTGTTACAGAAACACATATTCTTGAATTCAAAAGTGAAATTTGAATGATTTTATATTTTGGTTTCGGATTTGAATGATCATTTTATTTTATCAATGGAATAGTTACATCTTGAAGTCTGAAGAACAGGCCAAATCCTTGACATGCATGGCACACGCATGAGAAACAAAAGCATCTGAATTATCTTCAAGAACATGTTTCGTAATCATTTTACGGCCAGGGTAATGGATTTAAAGAAAATTCAAAACATATAGCAACTAAAGCACAACTAACAAGTTATGAAGACAAAATAGTATAGGAATTCTCTTTGTTACTCGAGAATCTTGAACTCGGCATGAGCAAAACAACGACAATGGCAAGTTTCAGAGCAAGAGCAATTAATCTGTAACTTCTTATAGCAAGGGCAAGTAGCTCACCTTGGAGAGAAACTCTGAGGGAGGGGTTCCTTCTTGTTTCTAACACTGATGTAATTGTGAGCTTTTCTTCTTTAACTGTAATGTTGAGAGACAAGTCCTGATGAAGTGTACACTTCCAAGGAAAGCTTGAAATAACGCTACCAAATCATAAGTGATAAGAACTTCTGGGGGAGCATCTGTTAGAATATATGCATTTACACAGAGAGAGAGAGAGAGAGAGAGAGAGAGAGAGAGAGAGAGAGAGAAGAGGAGTGGTTAGAAAGCATATGGAGAGAATATTATTTGAATCGTTCTTTTATTTTTGTTTCTCCCCTTGGGGTCCACAAGAAACATGGGCTTTGTTTCTCCCTTTGTCTAAAACTGTATGGACTATTTGATCCATACATGAGAATGCTGAGCACATTTGTATCTCTATTTGGACAACCTAGTTGCAGGATTGCCTCGGCTCTAAAGGCAAGGTTGGCCCAACTACAAAAATGAAAGAGAGATTTGCAGTTCAGATTTCTATTTTTATTTTTCACTTTTATTTATATATTTTTTATACGAGAGAGACGTGATACATTTGCATTTTGCAAATCTTTTTACAAGCAAATTTTATAATTTACTAGTCAAAGCAAATCAACAGTGATTTGCTTCGGAAAAAAAAAAGGTACTAAATTTGAATCAATTTCCCACTAAAGAAGACTAATTTATGCTAATTACTTATTCCCTGTACTAAATTTCTTGCCAAATTCAATCAGAATCCCGAAATTAATATACAGGCCACCATGATATTTGACTGATGGACGACATAATTTTTGCAAAAACATAAAGGCTATTTTTCTCTATCAAATAGTCTTATTGCCCTTTTTTGAGGCCACTGTTTTCCCCACCAATTTTCAGAAATCTCATTCTCAATCATATATCCAAATAAAAAACTGTTTCCATGATTTTTAAAAATTATATAATTTCCACACAAAAAATGCCAATTCCCTTAGAAGGTGACTTTCAAATCCCACAACTTTCCGTTATTAATGCAAAGAGAGAAGCAAATTTTCCTTCCAAAAACAGGCAAAAGCAGAGTTTTAAAAACAGGGGAAAGCAGAGCCCTCTTTACGAACTTCTTCAGAAAACATTCAAAGCAAAGCAATGGGGAGTTCAATTCACCCTCCTTTTCTTCTATCTGTTCTTCTCTTCTCTCTGTTTCAGATACCAGTCCATGCTGCCAAAAATGTATGCCTGCATTGCTTTTCTTCACTTCATTCATGCTATTCAGTTTTCTCAGTTTCCTTTTTTTCATTCTAATGAATTCTAGTGATGGCCTTGGAATTATTCTTTGTTTCAGTCTTACATAGTGTACTTAGGAGCACAGCCTCATGTCCTGGACCCTTCGTCGGTCGATCTCGATAGCATAACAAATTCTCATTACAATTTATTGGGATCAGTATTGGGAAGGTATGGCGTTAGATATAAGTTCTGACCAGGCTTTGATTTTTTTTTCTTCTTTTTTCTTTTTTTCATGTCTAATGTGGTTGAATTTGTTATTTGCTGCACTTTCTTCAATAGCAATGAAAGGGCCCAAGAAGCAATATTTTACTCCTACAACAGAAATATCAATGGCTTTGCTGCAATTTTGGATGATGAAGAGGCTGCTCAGATTGCAAGTAAGAATTCAAATCTTAGACCTTCTAAAGAAATGTATCAATTACAATGTTTTGGAAATCAATTTTACAACTTCTTTTTTATTTACAGTTTCCTCTGTTTTCCTCTGTTTCTCACAATGGCTATGCATATGCAATTGCAGAGGACCCAAATGTTCTTTCTGTTTTCCCAAACAGCGGAAGAAAACTGCATACAACTCGTTCATGGGATTTTCTTGGATTGGAAGAAAACGGAGAAGTTCGTCCCGGTTCAATTTGGAAGAAGGCACAGTTTGGTGCAAATACCATTATCGGAAACCTTGATACTGGTAATTTAATTTGATTTAATTTGTTGGTTGGTTCAAAATTTATGCAACATTGAACTCTTTGGAGTGTAAGATCGGTCACATTGTTTGCTTTTCTTGATAGATGCCTTGCCCATTAAATCTTGCGTGAGTTTTTGAAACTTGATTTCATGTCCACGTTTTTAGCACAACTGATTTCTTCGAATTAAATCCAGAAGTTGACAATGATATAGTGCTGCTGAGTTTTATGTAATTATGGTACTTTGACCTGACCCTATTAGGTCAGCGTAATTCATATCAGATGGAAACTTTCTGAAGTGATATATCATGGTTTATACGAAACAAACCCTAATTGTGAAATGCTGCCAACCCAATATGGCATTTTGCATACTGATTTTGACCAACCCACTTTCATATTTCAAACAGTTTTGCAAGTTGATGTCAAGCTTTGTTTTACTCGACTGCAAGAAAATCTTAAATCTTAGAAATTAACCGCTGTAAGAAATGCAGATCAGTCTAGATAACTGACTGTGACAACTTTGTAATACATCTGTGTTTCAAATTGTGGGTATTTTCTTCTTTCTTTTTTTTCTATTAAAATACCATATATATTATTTCCCTTTCTGGTTTAGTTTTGCTTTTGCTTCCATTATTTGTAGCATATTATTTGTGTGTGCCATACTGTTCTTGTGTCAATCATGTGTGTTTTGACGTTTTCTTTTGTTTGCCTTGTTTTCTTTATTGGGTGTGTGGTAGGTGTTTGGCCGGAATCAAAGAGCTTTAGCGATGAAGGGATTGGACCAATCCCATCCAAGTGGCGTGGAATCTGTCAGCTTGACACCAAAAATGGTTCTCACTGCAATAGGTTCATTTCTTTTCTCCACTTCTTGCTGTCTTTCTTAAGCACTTCAATTTGCAAAACACATTACATGTTTGAAGAGTTTAATTGTCCCTCATTTGAGTGATCAAGACTTATTTATGGGTACAAACATAACTTAAGATGCTAGGTGAAGATATCCAATAGGTATATCTAACTTTAGTAGACGAATTATGGACTCTAAATTACATTTATGGACAGAAATCATCCACTTGCTCGTGAGGACTGCCTTTAACATTTCTCTTATTTTACGCCTACCCAACTATTTTGGAATTGGTTTTCATCACCATGTGAGTTTATGGTTTATGGGATGTGACTGTATCCCATGGGTAATTGACTTTTGAAAGTACACTAGCACGCACTGGGACCTATTGGGCTACATCTATGATCCAACACCCTAACTTTGATATAAAGTTCGAAAAGAAAGGGGGTCCCTGTTATAAAGTTCCCAAAAGCTGTGTCTCCCACCAATTTTTTCTGGTATGTCATACTTTTGCAATTTATCACCTATCAGTTCAGCTCTATTTTATTTTTATTTTTTTTGAATTATGTGATGGAAAGAATATGCTTTGAGAGTCATCAAAGTAAAAAGTTTGGATCAAAAGAAAAATGGTTTCCTGTATTTTATCCACATTGAAAGAGGCTTTTTTTGTTTGGTCCTTATCATGCTTGGAGTTGACTGAAATGCCTCCAATTTAAATCTCAGAAAGTAAACTTGGGTCATTGTTTATGTTGCACATTTTCATCACATGCAGACGTAAGACCAACTATGGTAGCAATGTCTGTGTTGTACTAATCTAATCTACAAAAAGTTATTATTTACTACTAATATTATATTCATTACATGCTGCCTCACTTTCATGCATATTTTTCTTAGCACGCAAGTTGTGATTGCTGCATTGATAGTTTGTTTAATTCAGTTCACATGGCTGTGTTTTTCGGTTGAAGAAATCTTTGCTTGTCAGCTTAATACAAGTTTAATTAGCTGATAATCACTTGTGCAGGAAGCTGATCGGAGCAAGGTACTTTAGCAAAGGCTATCTTGCATATGCCTCCACAGTAAACTCCTCTGCAGCTAAGCCCATCCAGCCCAACGCACGCGACTTTGGTGGCCATGGCTCTCACACCCTGTCAACAGCTGCTGGTAATTTCGTCCCGAGAGCAAGTATCTTCGGCAATGGCAATGGCACTGCGAAGGGTGGATCGCCGAAAGCTCGTGTGGCTGCGTACAAGGTATGTTGGCCGCCAATCAATGGCAACGAGTGCTTTGATGCAGACATCATGGCAGCCTTTGATGCTGCAATCAGTGACGGTGTTGATGTGCTTTCGGTGTCTCTGGGTGGTCAAGCTGCAGAGTTCTTTAGTGATGGGATCGCAATAGGGTCCTTCCATGCTGTCAAGAAGGGGATTTCTGTGGTCAGCTCAGCTGGCAATTCAGGCCCTACCCCCGGGACAGTGTCGAATGTGTCACCGTGGTTGCTCACAGTTGGAGCTAGCACAATTGATCGTGAGTTCTCCAGTTATGTTGCTCTCGGCAACAAGAAGCATCTCAAGGCACTTTAACCCCTCAACCGCCATTTGTTCATTGTTGTTATGAGTAATGCTAGACGGATTGCATTAATTGACGATATGATATATAGTCGTTGATGTGCTAATCAACAGTTATATTTCCCAAAATAATCCTAGTTTTTTTTTTTTTTGCATTGTTTTTACTAGGGAGCAAGTCTTTCCTCTGGAGCTTTGCCATCTAAGAAGTTCTACCCATTGATAAGTGCAGTAGATGCTAAAGCAGCTAATGCTTCCGGTTCAGATGCGTGAGTACCACCAGTTATTTTCATGATATGTTCTTCATGATTTACAATGCTTGACCGTTTCTTGTTGAACTTTGTTCAGCCAGCTCTGCAAAGCCGGAAGCCTGGAAAAAAAGAAGGTGGAGGGGAAAATTTTGGTCTGCGTTCGAGGGGAAAATGCAAGAGCTGACAAGGGTCAGCAAGCTGTTCTTGCAGGCGCTGTTGGAATGATTTTGGTTAATGATAAGCTAAGTGGGAATGAATTAATTGCTGATCCTCACTTGCTTCCCACTTCACATGTCAATTATTCTGATGGGAAAGCTGTTTTTGCCTACATCAAGTCTACCAAGTACATGTTTACATCTTTCACTTTTTGTTTGTGAACTTCAAAAGTTCCTGATTAATTATCTGGCTCCTCATTCGGTGAAATTTTGCATGCATCAGGACCCCTGTGGCTTACTTAACTCGTGTGAAGACGGAAGTAGGAACAAAACCAGCACCATTTATGGCTTCATTCTCTTCTAGGGGACCTAACACCATTGAGCAGTCAATCCTTAAGGTATTCTTTGAAACTGTTTTCTAACTTGTGTGTATAGTGTTAGTTTAGATTATTTCAACTAATTTGTTCTTGTTTGTAAATCAGCCTGATATCACAGCACCAGGGGTGAGTATAATTGCTGCTTATACTGGAGCAGAAGGGCCAACTAATCAGAAGTTTGATAAGCGCCGTGTATCTTTCAATACAGAATCTGGAACTTCGATGTCATGCCCTCATGTATCTGGAATTGTCGGTCTTCTGAAAACTCTTCACCCATCTTGGAGCCCTGCAGCTATTAAATCTGCAATCATGACCACAGGTACAAGCTTTTTTTAGTGACACCATAACTAGTCAAACTTGTTTTGGAATCTTACATTTTCCTTTTTTCGCTTCGATTGCAGCAAGAAAACGAGATAACAACAAGGAGGCAATGCAGGATTCATCCAAAGCCAGAGCAACACCATTTGCTTATGGAGCAGGACATGTTCAACCAAACCGTGCTATGGACCCTGGACTTGTTTATGACTTAACTACTGATGATTACTTGAACTTCTTATGCGCTCGTGGCTATAACACAACACTGCTCAAAGTATTTTCCAACGAGCGCCACACATGTCCCAAGGCATACAGTCTTGCAGATTTTAACTATCCTTCAATTACAGTTCCTGATCTCCATGACAAACCAGTGACTGTAACTAGAAGAGTTAAGAATGTTGGTTCTCCAGGCACATACGTAGTACATATTAAGGAACCGGCAGGAGTTTCTGTGTCGGTTAAGCCTAGTAGCTTGCAATTCAAGACCATTGGTGAAGAGAAGAAATTCAAGGTTGTTCTGAAGCCTAAGGTTCAGGGTACTCAAGACTATGTGTTTGGAGAGTTGAATTGGTCTGATGGAAAGCGCAATGTCAGGAGCCCTATTGTTGTCATGCGCTACTAGAAATGACAAAGTAGGTCAATTCATTTTCATCATTGTCTAGAGCCCTTCAAATATGTGGAAATGATTAGGTAGAGATCACATTAGTCAGATGTATTTTATGTCTTTTCTGTATTTTGGCATAAATGATTTATTTTTTCTAAAACATCAGTGGAAAATAAAATGGTCAATAAAGGAATTGATGATGAAGGATCAAATGGAAGTTTTTATTTGGTTACCATGTGAAAAAATGTAGTGTTAATTTAATATTTTTTTTCTTGACTTGAGCTCGTTGTGTGTCACACCTTGCTACCCAAACAGGCATAAAATAGGACAAAGACTTGGACCCATGTGTCCAAACAAGGATCTTTTGGTTTACTTAAAAAATATTGAAGCAGCTCTCGTACGGAGTCACCACTTTGGCCAACACTTTACCCCTTACGGGCCGACCCGGTGTGAGTGGGGATTAGTCTGGGTTGTGGTTAAGGCTTAAAGGTGCCACCCATAGTTGGGGCCCATCTAGGACCACCTCATGGTTCAGACCAAAAAAAAAAAAAAAAAAATTGAAGCACAATGGCCAGAAGAAAAAACAGAAATCTCAAAGTTAAAGCAGTCCACCATCAAATTAAACATCTCTCTTATACATATACATATACATATCAGCATTTTTTGTTTATGGAATCTACTTTTTCAAGCTATCAGTGCCATAAATTTATATAGTTATGTCAACAATTTGTCATACAGAGAAATAAACTTGAACCAGCTTTGTAGCCAACATTTTTGTACAAAGATTAATCAAAGCAATGGTGCTTTCAACTCTTCCTTCCTTGCTTCTACCAGTTCTTTTGTTCTTTCTGTTGCAGACACCTACCCTATCCATAAAAAAGGCAAGCATGTTTTTCTTTTAATCTTTTTGCTGTAGCTAAACAAGTTTTCTTGAACATGATGATCATATTTCTAAAGTGTACTTGAGTTCTTCCAATGACCTTAAGATTTCTTTGGTACTGCAGTCATTCATAGTGTACTTAGGAGCACATTCACATGGCCCCGACCCCTCATCCGTGGATCTCGATTCTGTGAGAAAATTTCATTATGATTTTCTGGGGTCTTTCTTGAGAAGGTATAGAATTTAACACAAGGCAAAGTAAACTTCTGGTCCTTTCCATATAAATTGATGTTCCAAACTATTTTATTTGCATTGAATTCCACTTACAGCAATAAGAGTGCCAAAGATGTGATCTTCTACTCCTACACTAGACATATTAATGGTTTTGCTGCAATTCTTGAAGAGGAAGAAGCTGCAGATATTGCAGGTATGTGGTAATAATTTTTTTCTTCTAATGTCAGTTTTCATATATACAAGCTACAACCTAGTTTGTGGTATTAAGCTGCAGGAAAATATTTATAAAGTTGCTTTGTATTTTTGAGGATGCAGAGCATCCAAATGTGATATCGGTTTTCTTAAACAAGGGAAGCAAACTGGAAACAACTAGATCATGGAATTTTCTTGGATTGGAGAGAAATGGACTAATTCCTTCACACTCCATTTGGATGAAGGCAAGGTTGGGAGAAGATACAATAATTGCAAACATAGATACTGGTAAACTTCTATATGTTTTTCGAGTTTATTAGACCACAAGTAATTACTTATTTTCTTCAAGAACTATGAAACTTGTAAACTGCTGTCAGTGTCGCATTGTTTCTGGAACTTCGTTTCGTGTTTGCTTGTTTCGGTCACACAACTCATTTCTTTGAATGAAACCCACCAAGCTGATAGCTTTTAGATTATCCTGCTAAGACTTGTAACTTGAGAACTTGATCAAATTTGGGATAGAAGATAATAATGAAGAACTTTTTGAGAAATTTTTGTTCACTCTTTGCCAAAACCTACATTGTTTTTTACATTGTTAACTGTTGCTTCTTGCAATGGGGATGTGTTAGGTGTTTGGCCAGAATCAAAAAGCTTTAGTGATGAAGGGTTGGGACCCGTCCCTTCAAAGTGGCGTGGAATTTGTCAACATGATACAAAGCGAGTTCGTTGTAACAGGTCCAGCCTCTTGAGTCTTATCTATTGACAGCCACTTTTTCTTTAATTATATTCTAAACCAATGCATTGATAAAGCTGGTAGGTAAACTTCAAATTCAAAATCTACTTCTATCAGAGTACCTTGAATCCAGTTGTGTTTCATTGCATTTCATACTTCAATTTCACTAGAGAGAAAAAGCAACATATGGTTTTAGTCTTTAGGTGAGAAGGCCAAAAAAAAAAGGTACTAAATTTTGATATTCATGAGCATATGGTGCATAAGAAACTTAGAAAACATTTTCAGAGAAAAAAGAAAAAAACCTGCTAGTGCTAGAGTTGGTACGTTGTTCTGTTCAAGCAATGACTCAGTACCAGAGGTTGATCAATCATTGGTTAGGAGGCCATAATTGAGGGGGAAAAAAGGAGAAAAATCTTAGCATTATTGGATTTTGTGGTTTTCTCACATATGATTTTTATCTTTATAACACCAGTCACCATCTACTTTCTGTTGAAGCGACTCTTTTGATCCTATTTTTCACTTTTCATTTCTTGGTGGGACATTGGCTGATAACTAGCTATCTGAACCATTCAAGCTATCTCTCTTCTTAATGATGTGCTCTTGCTAATTCTGCGTTTTATTGTTTTGCCTCCTATGGCTTTCTGTGCATATCTGCATATCAAATTTTCAAACCATGCTTTTACCAAATTTTAGAAAATTTGTGTTTGTTAATTGGACTAATGGTCATGCAAGTGTTCAACCCAAGCTTGATGAGAATCTTTCCCATATATGAAAGGGCACATTTTAATGCAGAAAGCTGATTGGGACAAGGTACTTTAACAATGGTCTTGCCATGTATGCTGGCCCTCTCAATTCCTCCTTTTCCACAGCTCGTGACTACGATGGCCATGGATCCCACACCCTTGCCACGGCTGCTGGCAACTTTGTTCCCGGAGTAAGTGTTTTTGGAAATGGCAATGGAACTGCCAAGGGTGGATCGCCTCGAGCCCGCGTTGCTGCGTATAAGGTATGCTGGCCACCATATGAAGGTGTCCAGTGCTTTGATGCAGACGTATTAGCTGCCTTTGATGCTGCAATAAGTGATGGAGTCGATATAATCTCTGTGTCTCTTGGTGGAGGAACAGAAGAATTTTTTAAGAATTCAATTTCAATAGGGGCCTTCCATGCAGTTAAGCATGGCATTGTTGTGGTTAGTGCAGCTGGCAATACAGGACCAAATCCAGGGACAGTGTTAAATCTGTCGCCTTGGTTATTAACAGTTGGTGCTGGCACGATCGATCGGGAGTTCACAAGTTATGTCTCTCTTGGAAACAAGAAGCATTTGAAGGTATCATTTTGCATACTTTCCTAGTGTCTACAAGGGACGAGCCAATACAACCAAACTAGGATGTTCAATGTTTGAATGGTTGCCAATAGCAGCATGCCTGTTTGATGTTTACTAGACATAATAAGTTGCAGTAACTAGTTTACATTTTTGCTCTGCCAGGGAGTTAGCCTTTCAGCTAAAGGCTTGCCATCGGAAAAGTTCTACCCATTGGTCAGTGCAGCAGAAGCGAAAAATGCTAATGCATCCACTGCAGAAGCGTAAGCACAATGCTTGAACCTATCAATTTCTAAAAGTTGTATGATTCTACTCTTTAGCAATGTGTAAGCTGCTTCATTTTTCACTTCAGAATAATTTGCCAGGGTGGAACCCTTGATCCTAGGAAGGTGAAAGGAAAAATCTTGGTTTGCCTTCGAGAATATAACGATAATGCAAGAACTGAGAAGAGCTGGCAGGCTGATATGGCAGGTGCTGTAGGAATGATCTTGGTTAATGATGAGCAAAGTGGAAATGATGTTGTAGCCGATCCTCATGTGCTCCTTGTTTCACATGTCAACTACACTGACGGCAAATATATCTTCGATTACATTAAATCTACCAAGTCTTTAACTCTCTCACTTGCTAATTTGCTTTTGAACTTTGTTTATATATATATATATATATTATCAAATTTGGTCTTAATTACTCACAGAGTGTGTAACTTTATTCATAACAGAACCCCTATGGCTTACTTAACTCGAGTCAAGACTGAATTGGGATCAAAGCCAGCTCCATTTGTGGCTACATTTTCATCTAGGGGGCCTAACCTCCTGGAACAGGGAATCTTAAAGGTAAACTATAACTTTCTCTGTTCTCTAGTTCAAATTAATGGGGTTTTCTTTCCCTGGTATTACCATTACAGTTTATATATTACATGAACTTTTCATTACATACTTTCAGCCTGATATCATTGCACCAGGGGTGAGCATAATTGCTGCTTATACTGAAGCAGTAGGGCCAACTTCTCAAATTTCCGATACTCGCCGGGTTCCTTTTAATGTGCAAACTGGCAGTTCAATGTCATGCCCTCATGCATCTGGAATTGCAGGGCTTCTCAGGACACTCCACCCTGATTGGAGTCCGGCAGCTATTAAATCTGCAATCATGACCACTGGTACACAACACCTAGTTTTTTTCATTGACCAGTTAAAAATGAAATGCACTTCTGCCTTTCTAGCATTACTTACTTTCCTTACACATGCAGCTACAACACAGGATGACAGCATGGAACCAATACTTGATGACTCTTCTTCTTATGTGAAGGCAACACCATTTGCTTATGGCTCAGGACACATTCAACCAAACAAAGCAATGGATCCAGGACTAATTTACAACCTAACAACGCTCGATTACTTGAACTTCTTATGCGCTCGCGGATACAACGAAACCATGATCAAATCATTCTCCAACTCAACTTACAAGTGTTCCAAGTCATTCAGCCTAGCAGACTTCAACTACCCTTCAATTGCAGTTCCTAATCTCGGGGAAGACTCAGTGACCATAAACAGAAAAGTTACAAATGTTGGTTCTCCCGGCACATACAGAGTGCATGTCAAGGAGCCATCAGAAGTAGAAGTTTTGATTAAACCTAGAAGATTGAAATTTAAGAGAATTGGTGAAGTGAAGAAGTTCAAGGTTATATTGAAGGCTAAGGTTAAGGGTAAGCCTCAAGGGTATGTATTTGGAGAGTTGATATGGTCAGATGGCAGTCACTATGTAAAGAGCCCTCTTGCAGTGAAGCACTATTAGAATTTAGCCATGTTTGCATTCAACTTTAGATTGATTGTCAGCTTAAGTTCGCGCCGATAAGCGAATAAAAAGATGAAACAAATGTTCTTAAATGGTTACTTTTCATATTTTGCTGCCATATGAATATGATCAGCTCAAAGAAACTATGTAACAAAGATCTCCATAGATCAGAAAATCAGCTGGAAATTTATATGGTTGATGAGATCTTTGGCCTCAAAACAGATCCTTATATGCGCACTCAACAAATTATACCAACCCTTACAAAGAAAAAACAAATGGAAAAACTAAAAAACCAACTACACACCATGGAAAACCTAATCACCACACCACACACAACAAAAATATATGATGGGACACTAAAGAAGAGTAAATCTATAGATGAACAGCTACCAAACATAATAAACATATCATATATAAATGTTGTAGTAGTAGAGGAGAGAAATTGAGGAGAGGGATGAATAAGAGGAAACCTAAGGCATGGGTGGATTGGGAAAGATAACATTTTTTTTCATCTACTTCTAAGTTGTAACCACTCAAAAGTAGTAATTAGTTTTATCATCTTCCCCACTTACCCATGACATAACCTTCCTAAAATTCCATCTCCCTCTCCATATTCTCTGCTTCTTCACTTGCTAACCTTATGGCCACACAACAACATTCCTTATCTATATTTATATATAGCTATGGTTGTGCACCAAATTCCTATCCATAGCCGTTGGATTAAAGATAAGTATTAGGTAGAGACAATGATCTGGCCCTTCATTTCATAGGTTTTTAATTCCAATCTCTTGGTCTTTGCTAACAGTCAATGCGTTCGCATAAAAAAGCTATAAAAAGTGAAAAAGATAAGGCCCAATCTTTCTTCTTGGAGAATACTTCATCTTTTTTCTTTTCTTTTTTTACAATTCACTTTTATGTAACAACAAATAAGGCCCAATCTTATTAAAAACAAATAAGGCCCAATCCATGGACAATCAGTCCGACCAAAAAATGAACCCAAATTACTATTTAGAAATTAATAAAAGCAAAACCCTAGCTATCCCTCTCTTCCTCTTTCGTGGCCCTCTCTCTCACATATAGACGAAGACGCAGAGGAAGAGAGAAGGAGGTCAGAATTTGCTTGCATCACTCACAGGTACTCTCTTTTTATCATAAAGGTTTAATTTTTTTCTCCAACATTTCTTAAGCTTAGTAAAATTAGACTATTCGTGACCTAAGTTTTCGTGGGTACGTTGAAAAAGCAGTTGATCTTTGTATCTTTGTTGAATTTTACAGAAATTTTTGTGTGTTTTTCATTTGGTCTCTGCCAATTTTGATGCTTGTTCTATTTCCGAGCTCGATAAAAAAAATTCAGGCACCTATGATTAAATTGGGAAAATTTTGTCACATGAAACGGAATTTAATTTTCCTTTTATTTGGAGTAAGTTTAAAGCAGGGATATTTCAGTTGATGATTGCATCTTAGGCTGTGGATATTTCAGTTGAGGTTGTAATTGTGAGAACAGCTCTGTTTCGGTTCTCTCACACAAGGCAGGGATAGTTTGTATTGCATTGTATATTTTTATTGATATAAGGCTTAATTAGAATTAGAGTAGATGTTTATTGTGAGAACAGATGTATTTTTTAGGGATTGGTAAACATTATTTCGGATTTTATGCTCCTATTTGAACAAATTTTGATTAATATATGAAGGGTCCAAACGTCACAGCAGTTAAAAATGCAGTCCAATGAAGCTCCTGTTTCCATGGAAGTTGAAGCAGTTCCATCTGAACCAAGTTCAGCAGCTGCGGCTTTGCCACCAAAGCCAATTTTTGAGCCTTTGAAGGCTCATGAGATGTCAGATGGTCGAGTCCAGTTCCGGAAAGTCTCTGTTCCACCACATCGATATTCGCCTCTCAAGAAAGTATGGATGGATATTTACACCCCAGTTTACGAACAGATGAAGATAGACATTCGTATGAATCTCAAGGGTCGCAAAGTTGAGTTAAAGACTAGAGCTGACACACCCGACGTGAGTAATCTACAGAAGTGCTCTGATTTTGTTCAGGCTTTCATGCTGGGGTTTGATGTGATAGATGCAATTGCCCTTTTGCGTATGGATGAGCTGTATGTGGAGTCTTTTGAGATCAAGGATGTTAAAACACTTCGTGGAGAGCATTTGTCTCGTGCTATAGGAAGACTGTCCGGTAAAGGTGGTAAAACAAAGTTTGCCATCGAGAATGCTACGAAGACGAGGATTGTGATTGCTGATACCAAGATTCACATACTGGGCTCTTTTGCAAATATTAAAGTTGCAAGGGATTCTCTTTGCAGCCTTATCTTAGGATCCCCTGCTGGAAAAGTGTATTCAAAATTAAGAGCAGTTACTGCCAGATTGGCAGAAAGGTTTTGATTTTAGTCTGTGATACCTTAGAGAGTGTCTTGAGCTATGCATTTGTTGTAGCCAATTATAGTTTTGAGTGTTCTGAGGATGCGTGTGGTGGCTCTGCAAATGTTCTAGGTAATTTTGTAACTTGATAAGACATGACATCTTGTAAGAATTTCCTTTTTTATGGAAACATTTGTTTGAGTTGCATTCATAATTATATTTCTGTTTCATTTTAGACTATGCTCCTGAGTGATGGGTTCATTTTGTTATCCAGTTGATACGTTATATCATCAAAGTGCGTACATTATTTATAAGAGGTCTTCAAGGTGCTTCTTCCTGTGTTGAGGCAAATACAAGGGATGATGACCTTAAGGACTTGTATCAAATAACAAAAAAAATATAGACTTTATGCTGGTTAGCTATCTATCCCTGAGCACCATTGCCCACTCCGCAGAGCAACTCTTCTAATGTTTCAAGGTTCTAGTCAGCACGCTTAGAACTGCAGCAGATGCAGCTTCTGGGTCCTTGCCACCCAAGCCAAAGTTTGAGCCTTTGAAGGCTCATGAGATGTCATATGGCTAAATTCAGTTCCGGGAAGTCTATGTTCCACCACATTGTTTCTTGCCTCTCAAGTAAGCTTAAGCATTGAATGAGAATGCTCTCAAAGATGATGATTATGATAGCTGACACCAAACAGATTGGCAGATTGGTTTTGATTTGGGTTTGTGATACCAAGAGAACTTGTTTTGATTGAGTTATATGCATTTTCTATAGAATATGTTTAGGAGTGCCTCTAGAAGGGCTAAAAGCGTTTTAGAAGTGTTTCTGGATCATAAAAGTGTTTTCTGGAGAAGCACTTGGATTTCTCTTGAAAATTTCAACATCTTTATTATAAAAGCACTTTTGCTAAAAGCGCTTATGAGCATAAGCAGTCCCTAACGAGCCCTTAGCATTTGAGGATGATTCTTAAGGACAAGTTTGGCTCTGCAACAAATAAAAGAAAAAGTTCTAGGAGGTCTTGACATTGGTTGAAACTAGAGATGAAATGAATCTCATGCATGACATGAACCTTCAAGGAGATATAACATACTCACGTGCTTACATCATTTATGGAATTTTCTTACATTGTATTAAATTTGGTGGTTGAATTTGAATACGTACATGTAAGGCATGCAGCCAAAAGCATGTCTGTAGAAAATTTCAAACCACTAATTTCAAGCATGTCTGTAGAAAATTTCAAACCACTAAGTACTAATCAAGCATGTCTGACTATAACGCACATACTATTTTTACTTTTATTTGTCAAGTGTTTTGGCCTTCAATAAGCCGCAGGTGCTGGCCTTCAATAATAAAATTGTATAGGCTGAATAATGTTATGTTGTTGTATTGACGCCTAACCCTAGGATTACAGGCAAACAAAATTCACAATTTAGTGGGATAGGAATCCTAAACTAGGAAGTAAATAAAAGGGCAAGCAATAATAACGAGATATTGTCATGCTAGGAAAATTATCTTTCGAGACTAACTTGTTTGTCTGAAAATACCTGTAGGATGACTCAAAGCCCTAATACGTCCAAAAGCTGTGCAATCAAAAAAGAAAGAACTTTTGTGTCTTTTAATCAAGACAAGTTTTCTCTCCAAGGAGAGAAACCTCATAGACCAAAACTTCTATTCAATTTAGACTTCCAAACCTGATCCACCCAGGTCTCTACATGAGACGCCAACACAGCAGCTAACTAAAAGCTGTCCAACTTTCAATATAAGTTCTGACCCAATAAGGATATAAGTTCTAATTCAACATGGACTCTTAGTGAAGACACCAATCAAGTAATCTTTAATAGAAAAACAATATCTATTAAAACAAATGAATTAGACCAATCAAGTAGGAAATAATATCAAGAGATAAAATCTAATCATATTAAAAATAGGATTAACATAAAAATACTTGAGTGAAACTAATTCCAACTAGGAATTCTATAATGAATGCATGATTATGTCATGATTTACATGTTGTCAAGTTTCTCATATGGTCAGGTCAGGTCTCGGAAGTATGGGGTTGAGAGAGTTGAGCCAAAACGTCCAGTAACAATTCCTAACAAACTAATTTTCAACCTATGCTAGAGTCTAGGAAATGACAATCCAATTTTCATACTAACAATGTCATCTCTCTAATAAAGGTGGAGTCTGCCAATATTAATGAGTCTCGCCTCTATTAGAGAAGAGATGATACACAAGTTGGTCTCTAAAAATAGTCTCCTTATCATTTTTCATTATATATTTACAATATATTTAACATTCAATAAGCGGCAGGGCCTCTTAATCGAAATTTTTTTTAATAAAAAAAGAGGCAAAAAAGTAATTTAACTCTTATATTTTATTAAACAGGTTTTGACCTATAACTAACAAAAGTATAAGCCCATTTGACCAAATCAAAAACTAAAGATTCTCGACTTAAGACTTTACTTTTCTTATATTCAAATTTTTTTTTTTTTTATGCGATTATATTCAATTAATTGCTTGTATTAATTTGAACAATTATTAAAGGGACTTCAAAATCATTTAGTCATAATGATATTAATATTATTGTGACAAACCGGTACTTTATCTCATCTGTTTGATGGGATGGAAGAGATGACAATTTTCCCCGCGGGTGAGGGTCTTTGCGGGGATTCGACCCTAATGGGTCGGGTATGAAGGATAAAAAACGGGTATGGGGATGGGTATGGGGAATTTTTTGGGTATGGTGTTTGGGGAGGGGCGGGGATGGTATTTTAATCCCCGACCCGAACCCTCCCCGTTTAGAATATATATATATGAAACTAAAGTGATTGTGCCGACAAAATTTTATATTTTCTATCATTATATTATATATTTATATAATTTATATGAATCTTAAGTCACACTACTTATATATTTCGTTAAGTTCTAATCAATATGTAAACATTCTTATATTGTCTTATACGTATATATTATATATATTCATTGTATTGCCCTAATTTTATTTTTTTTCTTTCAACAAAGTAGTTTTATATTGATTTTTTCTTCCGTAATGGGGCGGGTCGGGGAACCCATTCCCCAACGAAAGTGGGGATGGGGAATCCCCGATATGAATATTGCAGGTATGAATGCGGGAATGGGGAAAAAAAGCTTAACGGGGATGGGGATGGGAATGGCATACCCACCCCCGATTCGACCCATTGCCATCCGATGAATTCCTATTCAGGCTTCTTCTTGGTAAAACCCTAAATCCTTTTCCAATTCAAAATGGGATTTCTTTCTCTCTCCTACATGACATAGGAAAGTTGTATTATATAACAGTGTTGGGCTCGGTCCGGGTTGGTTTGATTTTGGGCCTAACTTGGACACCTAATCATAGGTCTCGGTGTGGCTATTAGGGAAACCGGAACCAAACCATAGCCAGTATAAACCGTTTACTCCGATTAACCTAACTTATTGGTTTGGTTTGATTCAATTTGGATTTTTGGGCTTTCTTAGAAATTGGCCCAAATTTCACACAAAATACATTTATGAGCCCAATTCACAGCATATATATAAACCCGTACATGAATTCAAAGCATATAAAGCTGTACATATTCAAAGCATTTTTTAGCCCAAAATCATATGTTAAAAACTTTACAGCATTATCATCATCATATATTCAATATCCATCATCACACATTAATCCTCAAATATCATAAATAACAAACATCACACATGAATTTAACACATTACAATCCATCATCACACAAATGACAAACATCAAACATCAATTTAACACATTACAATCCATCATCACACAAATGACAAACATCAAACATCAATTTAACAAATTCAACACAACATGAAGGAGAGATATTAGTATATTACAAGTTTCAACAACAATCAAAGCAACAACATCAGAAATCACAAAGCATCAAAACAACAAAAATTAAAAAGCTTCTTGCAGCAACAGCTACCTTTTTGTTTCTTCAATCAATCCGTGGGAATGAGAGTGTCACTAGGAGGTTGTCCTTTTAATTGAAATGATTCAACTTCTGCAAGAACATAAAACATAAAGAGTAATGCTATTTAGACACACAACATTGACCACCTTAGCTGACCACCTTATGTGGCAACTGATACGTTATGCCATGTCAATTAATGAAGAGTAATGTTATTTAGACACACAACATTGATCACCTTAGCTGACCACCTTATGTGGCAACTGATGTGTCATGCCATGTCAATTAATAAATGTTGCCATAAGGCCACTTACTGGGAACGCTAGGGTTTTTTAATTTTTTTTTAATTGACAAGGCGACATTAATTAATTGACTTGGCATGAAACATCAAATGCTGCATAAGGTGGTCAGCTAAAGTGGTCAATGTTGTGTGTCTAAATAGCATTACTCATCTGTGGTGTGGTGGTAGCTCACCTCATTCCTTAACCATGAGGTTGGGGGTTCGATCCCCGCCCATGGGAATGGAGCGCATTTCGTGGCCAGCCGTTTACCTCCATTGGGAGAGCTCCCGCTGCGAATATGGGATTGCTTAGAATCTGGCTGCTCCTCTCACAGGTTAAAACCAAGCTAAAAGGTCATCAAAAAAGCATAACAGGCCTTGCCTTTTCTCATTTTCTTAATGTGCTTGTATCGTCGGGCTCTGATTCCCAGGTATGAATGTGCAAGTCTATATCTGTGCATGTCACTGTGCCTTTAAGGCTATAAGCAATGAACTAGCGACTAACAGAACTAACTTATAACAAGTAGCCAAGCCAAAACGGATCAATGTAGTATTCAGATAGTTTATATTTCAACTTCATAGGAAAGGAAACTGATTCCCTGGTTGCTTGCCTTAGGCCTTTACAAAAAACTGTTGGTTTTAGACTCTCTTGCTTTTAACCAATATAGTCTTTCTGTTTCTGTCCCTGAACTTCATGCAAGAGAAGCTTCAATAGTTTGACTAGGTGTTGGTACTAATCACACATTTATAAATTGCCTATGTGATTGTAGAAATGTGATGGTGGAGACGAGGATGATGGTGGTAAGACTGCTACTATATAGGTGATTAGCCCAAGCAAAATGAGCACAAAAGGCTGGTGGTGGTGGTGAGCAAGTTAAAGTTCTGAAGATATTTTTTCTATGTTTTTTTTTAATGTTTCTGTTATGTTGATGTTTCCAGGTCTGAACTTGAGTCACACAACAAGGCCAAGCATAGTGATGAGGGTGATACCTTAATTTTATGAAGGTTTCGGTGGTGATCGGTTGTGGTTTTATATGTTTAAACTTCAGCTTTTCTATTTCTTTAACTTTGATTAATAATTTACTTTAAGAACACTACTTTTAACTGTTTCTTTATTGTCAGCCACTTTGATTTACCACTTTCCATTCCAAAATGAATCTCGCGCACTAATTGGGTCAAATTACTCTTGGTTTACATTGAACTTGTATACTTAATGCCGGAATACTTGCTCCATTGGTCGTGAGCCTTGATTTGCTATGGCTACTGTTTTAATGAAAAATTGACCTACAATAACCCTCATAGCTAGTCATAGTCCAATTTCCTGTAAGCTTCTACAATCTGCATGTAGTGTACAGAAAGTGCTTGCTCTATGAAACCTTCTTAGTTTTATAAGCCGCATCTTTGGAATTTCCTTCTTGATTTGATATAAAACTGTGACATTGACCTCCATCTTCACTTTTATGCCGAGGCTGCAAACTGTGTGCGCTGCGCTACTACAGAAATGGTTACAAGCCATGATTCTGCCAATGTCTTTAACTTAACATTCAGGGCCAAACACATATACAATAATTTATGTGCGTATATTTTTAAAATCATTAGAAAACGTTATATAAGCTACTCATACGTAGAAAAGAAAATAATATTATACAGCTGAATTGAAAAAAAATTCAAACCTCTATACATAATCAGGAGGTTTGGACCTCATCGTGATCAAGGCTTTAGCCTTTCGAAAGTGAGAACCTATCATCCCAGGTGAAACATTAAGTCATGTAGATTTGTCCTACAGAACTTTATAATCTTGGTCGCTTATGTATGTTCTTATAGAAGCCTCTGCTTTTCATCTGCTACAAGTATATACACATGCAATGAGAATGAGAGAGAGAGAGAGAGAGAGAGAGAATTAATATATATATATATATATATGTTGACAGATTTTCTTCTCATTAGTCATTGACTCATTGCTGAGAGAATTATCTCAGATGAAAATGGAAGTATATTAAGCTCCATTATACTTACAGAGTTAAGGTTGAAATTAGAGCTCTATGTATGCAAAACATTACACTGGTACAGGATCTTGTTCGAGGATTTCCTTCCCTGTAATTCCATCTTTGAAAGTTTTAAAGTAAACATTGTAGTCCTTCTCAGGGGGTGGATTTTGAGGGTCCACTGTAAATGGCTCACTAAATGGCACAACACTTTTAATGTCAAGGTAAACTAAGTTTAATTTTTCAAAAAATTTATTCTCCCTCAGATTTTCCCCCTCAACCTGATTTGATGTCTTCAATATAGTCACTAAAACCCTAGCTTGATGTATTTGTAGAGATGCCAAACCCGCCAGGAAAAAAGAAATCCAAAAAATACAAACGCCTTTCAAGATTACGAAACATCGGCCGCCTAGGCCGGCTAGGCGGCTCCCTTTTTTTAATTTCTATAAATAGAATAGCCGCGCGGCTATACTCTTTAAATAATATATTTAAAGGTATAGCCGCGCGGCTGTACCTCTTAAATAATATATTTAAACAGTATACACCCAGAATGCATCTAACATAGTCTTTGAATATGGGCTATGTTTCTTCAACCACCACAACTACAACCAAACACACAGAATACAGATTGCTTTCGAAAATAAAAAACAAATAAAATTTGAAAGCATAAGCAAAAGCATGCCATGTCCTAAAATCCTATGTGCTGTATCAAATACAAAATACTTCTCTACATGTCTTTAACAGATGAATGCATCCCTCCTTCAAGAACTATGCCACTGAAATAAACTCATGAACATGGACAATCTCATTGTTTCAATCAGGTAGGTCCTAAAATGAAGGAGCTAAAAGAAAGCTAATCCACAATGTTTGACAGCAGTAGTGGGAAATCACTTCAAAAGCCTCAAGACATGGATTCATACCATTAGCATTTTACCGGCTCTTAATTCATTGATATAGAGAACTGGAAAATAATCACTTAAAAATTGATACGTAAGTACTTACAAATGCAGTTGCCTTCCCCTTGCTGTTTCGATAGCCTCTGGATCTGCAAAATGTAATCAAACCAGAGAACACTACCCAAAGTTTATTCCAAAGAAAGCTTAATCATTTTCACAAGGAAACTCACACTAAATAGTAAACAAGACTGCATCCCTTGGAGCATGAAGAGCTACATGAAGCACTGATCTATTTTCTGTGATGTTTATCAAATCTCATCTCTATATAAGAAATCGGAGGGTATCGGTTATTAGTGGCAATCTACAAGCAGGAGGAACCCTATGAGGGTTCATGAAATGCATATTTACTTGAGTTAAACATTACAGTCAATTTGATGAAAATTAAATTGTTTAATGTCTCAAAGGAGAATACATCTTCAAGCATCTACCTTTGCCTGCCGCTGCAGATGCATAACTTACGCTGATGTCCCTCATAGTTTTGCACTGACTCAACTGCTCATATCGGAGAAAATTGATCTTTATGGTCGTTGAACAGTTCTTCAACATCTGAATTCATTGAAATATGATTGAAAGGGATGAAAAAGTGATGAAAACCAATATTCTAGATGCAGTTAACTGAAGAGCTTGAGTCAAACTCATGAGCAATGAAAAAGAACCATTTTGCACTCTAGGCAAACTAAGTTTAATTCTTCAAAAAATGACCTTCACATTTTTCCTCTCAACCTGATTTGATGTCTCCAATATGTCAATATGAAATAGAAATAACAAAGATATCTTTAGAACCTTCAGCCACATCAACTCAATAAATAGCAGCACCGTCAAAATTGAAAAGAAAAAAGCACATAAATTCATAATTACCAACGGATAATGAAAAATTGTTAATTAAATTTAGTGATAATCTGAATGTTTAATCAACTAAAGGCAAGAGAACAAAGGAAATTTCCATACTGTAAGATTAGCGCTGACCGCTACCATTCCAAATGCTTTGCAACTGCATCAGGCCTGAAATTGTTACGCTCAATCATGAGAAAGAGAGAGGGGCAGGCAGATATTCAAAATTTACATTTTATCTGACAAAATCAATGATTAACTACAAAGACATAATAAACCTTCACTCCATCATACCATCTTGACGACTAAATTATTCAATTATAAAATTACTAAGCTATTCCAAATATGATTCATTCCCGCCCACTCCCAAGCTCATACACGTTTGTTTAAATTAACCCAAAGATTATTAAGCAAAAATCCTGAACTGAAACAATGTGTTCATATACTTGAAGAAGTGCTAGCAGTGCACTAACCCAAGAGAAGATGAAATCCATTCCCTAAGGGTTCAAACGTTCAACGTAGTTTCAGCTGTTGTAAAGGTCTTCGAAACTACCACAACTGCAAATATCAGAAATGGAATACTGCCACTCTTTATGGGCCATGTTAGTGGATTTGTACAGAATGCATCTAATCTCTTAACCCAACTTCCAAGACTACAACCAAATATTTACATAGAGAATCCATCTAACATAGTCTCTAAATATGGGCTATGTTTCTTCAACCACCACAAATACAATCAAACACACAGAATACAGATTGCTTTCAAAAATTAAAAAACAAAGAATATTTGAAAGCATAAGCAAAAGCATGCCAAGTCCTAAAATCGTATGTGCCGTATCAAATACAAAATGCTTCTCTACATGTCTTTAACAGATGAATGCATCCCTCCTTCAAGAACTATGCCACTGAAATAAACTCTTGAACACAGACAATCTCATTGTTCCAATCAGGTAGGTCCTAAAATGAAGGAGCTAAAAGAAAGCTAATCCGCAATGTTTGACAGCAGTAGTGGGAAATCACTTCAAAAGCCTCAAGACATGGATTCATACCATTAGCATCTTACTGCCTTCCCCTCGCTGTTTCGATAGCCTCTGGATCTGCAAAATGTAATCAAACCAGTGAACACTACCCAAATTTTATTCCAAAGAAAGCTTAATCATTTTCACAAGGAAACTCACACTAAATAGTAAACAAGACTGCAAAATAGAGTTATAAATTGACAAAATGGAAAGAATCATCTAAACCTTTTTGAAGAGGACCTAAGAAGCTGCCACCGATACCAACAGCAATATTATCTTGCATCTCTCTGGGAGTTTTTTATTTACTCTTTTTGCCCATCTTATGGATCCAAAACCTGCATTTCACCCAGATTGCATTACTGAGAATTGAAAAAATGTATTTGCAAAGATGCCAGATGTGCCAGGGAAAAAGAAATCTGGAAAAAAAAAACGCCATTTAAGTTTTCGAAAAATCGGCGGTTCTTTTTCTTTCCTTTTTTTATACTTAATAATAAGTAGTATAGCCGCGTGGCTATATTATACTTAAGTTTCAATTTGCAATTCTGTCTGAAGGTACTCTATGTTTCAGAAAAAGGAAAATAAATAATTCAATATGAGATCTCTCAATTCTGAAATTGATTTATAGTTTCTCTCTGCCTATGCACTGGGAGCATATAAGCATGGGAATATCTAATATTTAAGTTTCAGATTTCGCCTTTAAAATGTTTTGGTAGCGTCTCGTTATATCAAGGCTGGTCTACACAAATGGAGGTGATGCCATTTTGGTGTTAGCATCAAATGGCATTCATTTTCTCTGGAAATGGCCACAGGACCTTAATTCTAGTGGAGTGGTAAAGAATGACATGCTTTATAATTCCTTCCTATTAGATTTCTCCTCTCTTTCCTTTCGAATTGAAACCGAAGCGGCAGTTGGTCATTTGATTTTGATGATATTGATTGAACGTAGGCAACTCCCAAGGTTCACCCTAATTTATGGAAACCAAGGAGTGGCTTAGAGCTTATGAACAATGACCTTCCCAGCACCAACCCTGAAGACTCTATGTCCTGCTTTGATTTGTCCAAGAATGATTCATATCTCATATCAGCACCAGGAGGGATGATCTCCATTTTTGACATGACAACATTTAAGGTAAACCCAACACAAATAGTATTCTTGAAATTTTCTATTCCCAACCAAAACTTCCCAAATCTTGTTTGTCAATATGCTTAGGTTCTGTTTGCAAATTTCTCATGATCTAACTCATTGTACTCATAAAAATCTGTTGCGTAACAACGCAGACAATGAAGAAAGTCAAGCCACCGCCACCTGCGGCAACATGTCTTGCTTTTCACTCCCGAGATGACGGTATAGTTGCTATTGGCATGGACAATTCCACCATTGTAATATACAATCTCCACTCAGACGAGGTAGTTTGTTTGTTCTTGTAAAAAAAACAAATCATGCTCAATGTTGTGATGAAGCAAACCCGAAAAGTTTGTCATTGCGTTGATTTATATATTTTGCAGTTTGCAAGGAAGCTTGAGGGTCACTCCAAAAGAGTCACTAGCCTTGCCTTCTCGAACACTCTGAATGTACTAGTTTCTTCTAGTGCTGATGCATATTGGAAACTACAATATTATTACTTTCAGACATGGCTTCTACTCTAATGTGACTTTTGTTATTTAATGACGTCGTTTTGGCCCTGCAGATTTTTGTGTGGGAAAAACAGAGAAACAAATTGTTGCAGATTCCAGATGGGAAGGAGTTGAGATCATTATCAGATACTTACATCCAAATTCACCAGAATGAGCTGCACCTCCTTGCCATAAACAAGACTCACCTTGCAGTATAAGTGAAAGAACTAGCATGTGTTTAGGGGAAGGGGAGGCTACCCCATCCCAAGTTCAGGGCATACCAAGGCCTCTTTGAGGAACTATTTGGCTTTTTAATTCTTCACTTCGGGATTAAAAACAAAAGGCACCCAAAAAGGGATCAGGCCACTCAATGATTCACCATGATTTTAGCCCGCATATTTTACAATTGATTTCAAGAAAGATAAGGTTCTTTTTGAAAATTCTGCAAGCTAAGTATTCTTCAAGTGGTCACACTATCTCCAGGAGGTTTTCCCTTAGGAATGACCGTCCGGTAGTTGCGACAACACAAATGTAAAACAGAGATGAGAGGCCTGCCACCTTTTTGGCTTTGACCTGCAATCATCTCCTGATTCGCTTTTATATGTGTTGTTGCATAAGGAACCTGTTCTGTCAAACTTTTCACATGGGCACTCTACCATCCTCGCCAAAACAAAACTGAGCATGGCATATCATTGTGCTGTGGTGTTTTTGTATGCCTTGCAAATTCTCCTTTGCATAGAGAAAACGAACCATCAACGTAACCAACAGAGGGGATAAAAGATCAAGAGTCCTGAAAATTCCAAGAAACGGATCTCCTTGTAGAAAGGTCCTACTGCTGAAGCTGCAAAATGCATACATCATGTGATTAACTTGCATATCAGAAGTAAATGAAATCAGCAAAAGACAATGTCCATGGATGCATCTAACAAAACATTACCTTATTTGTTTTGGTTGTCAAATGGCTGCAGCATTCTTAAGTTATTACATACATTTGGCTCTTTACAGATCAGGTCAGTATTAAAATTCCATTACTGATTTCGGTTCATCATCATATCACATTAGTCCCACCAGTTTTAACTCAAAGTTTTATTCTCAAGTCTCCATTAAGGTTGCACCAAATTTCAGTTTGTATATTTGTTTATCCAAAAGGATCCCAAAAATCTGCTTCAAATATTTGTTCTGTAGACAAGTTCATATAATTCCAAATGTATATACTTGTATAAAATACCTATGTAATTTGAATATGAACTGTACCCCATACGACTAATTGAATTGAAAAGCCAATCAAAGGATTTAGCAGAAATAACCAGATTCAAAATTAAATCTTTCTAAACCTCAAACAGTATTTCTTTGGTCTATAGGATTAACTTCTCGTAACCAGCATTAGTAAAGCAGGGCAATTTCTAGTCTTATCAAACTCATGAGATCAGAAGTCACATAAACTGACTACCAACACCTCAACTACAAATATTTCTTATAAACTCTAACTCTGAGCCTGCATTCTATACAAATAACTAACACTGCATTCTATAATGCATTAAGTCACCAAACATACATGCCAGCTGAAAAACAGGAGGAAAAGTTAGATTTCTCCTCTCTTTCCTTTTGAATATTTTGTTTAACAAACCAAATTAAACAAATGGGAAGCAAACAAATTGTATGATGGATGGATTAATTTCCTAGCTTTTTCCCTCTTACTCTTAACTTTCCAAGCTCTACAAGCATAGTTAAAATGGCCTCACGCATTTCTGAGGGATCATCATCGCTAGGATTCTTTTGCCTTGTGGAATAAACCATCCAGGCATGGTCAAGCTTCCTGTCCGGTGCGACCACAACCAAACCTGGAACTTGAGCGTCACGGCATGTCACCAATCCGTCACTCTTCTCCCTGTACCTGAGTTGTAGATGAAGTGCAGTCACAGCCATTGCAGCAGATAAAGGAATCACTACAGGTAGCTGGCGTCCTGCTTGAACAATTTTATCCGACTCTTCTTGAGTTCCAAAATTTGGTAGGGGCAGCCAGGGAAGTTCGTCATGTGCTATATGTGTCATTGTGGCAAACATATCAGGGGCTATGCGTGCCTCAGAGTGGAAGGAAACCAGAGGAATTTGCTCATATGGCAGCTTGTGCTTCATGATGAACTCCTTTCGCTTCTCATAAGTAAGATCCTCCAGTGCCCGAATGTCACCCTACAATGCAAATATGAATTGAGATGTTTCCAAACACAACTTATAATTCTCCACTTGTTTAGTACATACACAAAGAACTTTCAACAAGCTCAGGCATTGGTGCTAGTACCTTAATTAGCTTGCATATCAAAAGTTCCATGATCTTGCGGGTTTCTTTGTCTGCAATCTGGCCTTCGCGAAGAATATCAGAAGCCAAGGGAGTGCCACCATAGGGGCTCTGTGCCAGTGGTAAGCCAGCAACTTTGTCTTTCAAATCACACCAGTAGATTGACAATGCAGCTGCAGCATCAACGCCACCCTTGCTGTGCCCCAGCATCATCACACGCTTACCGGATCCCCATTAAAGCTCCTCGATGTATTGCTTGAGTTCCGATGCATTTTGCTCAACAGATGCCTTCATCCAAGAAAACATATGAAAAGGGAAGACAAATTTCACAAAACTCAGTCAGCAATGATCACAGAGTAATGACTCATTACCTCACTGTGAATTTTTGCAATATGGCAAGCTAGACCCATCTTCGAAAAGAATTTCTTTGTTCCAACAAAGTATAAAGGGCCGTGATTGCTAAAGAGGCCTGGAAAATCAAAGTTCCCATAACTATAGGTGCCACAACGCTAAATGTGGATTAAACAGGGGAGAAGAACAAAGTCCAAAGGGAAAAATAAATTTTCTTTACCCGGAATAAGCAGATAGACAAATGAGCTAGGCAATGTGTGCTCCCCATTCCTGAAGTATATAGCATGACATACAAGCAATAGGAATATACAAGAATAGACTAAACAGATATGATAACAAAATTAAACACAGTTCCTTAACAGGTCCAACCATCTAGTGCAGTGGAGCTATTATATTAGCTTGGTACCTTATTCCTGCAAGCAATTCCAAGAATCTTGCTGTACCATCCTCCACACCAGGCATGCCAGGAGTGCGCGGCAACCATCCAATATTGTCGGATGAACCTTGCAATGTTTTCTGTACTCGAGATGCCAGGCTGACAAATGCAAAAATGAAGCTCAACTATGAGCACCTAAAAGAATGAAACAATGACTTTTAAATAAAAGCAATGAATTATTTGCACTGAGTAAAACAGAATCCAATCTGAACTAAAACTAAAAGAAACTATTCATAGACTCTATGGAATACGAGTCCATCAGTTTGCATAATTGAAATATACTTCTTTTACCTACAAATTTGAAGATGAGCACATCTAACGTACATGACAGAACTTCTCCAACAAGAAATTGCCAATCTCCAAGCAAATTGTAAACCGTGTAATGGTAGTGTCAACCTACATCAAGATGAAGCAACATCACCAATCGAACGATGGAGATGACTAGATTGAGATTTGAGAAATGCAAAACAGTTATAGTAAGTCATACTTCTGATAAACACTTGTAACTAGAAGGGGAAGGAGGTGAAAAAGATTAAATATTACAATTAATCATTCAGTTCACTTAAAAGTAGATGGGCTCATGATGTTTTCTCATGAAAACTAGATTAATTGCCTAACCTCAGTTTTTTAATGCATACTCAAGTCTTCAAAGATTGATATTGAAGAAAGCTAATAGCACAAAACGGTATTTCCCTTTAAAAATGAAGGGGACATCTGTATAATTGAAGTTGGTTTCTACAATTTCAGATCTTGTATCTTCCGTAGGCTCTGAGGCTCTTCTTTCACAGGTTTCAGGGTTACAAGGTTTTGAAGATGATGAACAACCTTCAGAAAATGATTTACAAATGCCGTGTCTCAATGATCTTATATGCTGTCCAGCAGAAATGACCAGCAAATCATCTGAGTATCTATCAGCATCTCTGACCGCAAGATCCTCTGCAATAACATCATTTCCATATCCATCCATAACATTATAAGAAGATGCATGAGTGTGCATACATGTAAGCATCGTAGAAAGAACTCACCAATAAATTGAATTAATCGACGACTTATTTAACTAGCCAGTGTCAATAGACGGGTGAAAATGTCATCCATTGATGAGTAGAATCCCAGACTATCAAAAAGAAGACTTGTGTTCCACACAGTATCATCTGATACAAGGACCTATATTAGATCTTTAAGCACAAGGTCTAAATCAAACTGACAAAACTAAAGATGCCAAATTGAAACTTCAAACCCCCATAACCTTATTCCTTATGTGGGATAACATAAAAAAGAAATATAAAAAAATCGATAAGCTAATTATAATTTCTTTGCTAATCTTGATCAAGAATAAGAAGGTTACAATAGAGAAGAGATACAACAAACATACAGAAAAAGTAGAGATAATTTGCAATAATGCACAATCGTAAAGTTGAAAAGTACTCACTGCGAGAGGCATTTTGGATATTTCATTTTCAATATAGACATCACCCATTAATTCTTCGAATCCTGAATTATGCAACAAAACTATTAAGGTGATACAACAAGACAACTTAAAAGGACGAAACTTTGACACAATCAGTATATAACAATAAGAACCCAGATGAGTAAATCAATCATATGAGGAGAAAAACACAACAAATCAACCCCATTCTTTCAACATACTGAACTTAAGTAACTCATCATCAAAACAAAATGTAATAAAGATATCATATAGCAACTTACAGTCAAAGAAGGACAATCTGCAGAACCCAGAAACAGCCTGTGGCTCAGCAGAAGCAAAGCCAATTTAATTTATAGACGGAAGAAGAGAAGGAACAAAAATCTGCAGACCCCATTTCCAAGGAAGTTTAAACTTGCTAAACATGAGCTGCCATAATTATGAATCCCATCAATAAACATAGAAGAAAATGAAGTGAAAGAATAGACTAAAAGAAAGTGGCTGCAGAAATGTGTCTGCAATGACACAATATTGATGGGGTCAAAAGGTGGTGCATCTGATACAGTTCTTGCTCGAAATATCGGCTTCAACAAAGAAAATGGCACACGTACCTGGAAAAATGCGACAGACCCACCCTGGCACCCAGACCCGCCTAGCGCCGCCTAGCTCCACCTAGCGCCGCCTAGACCTACCTAGACCCGCCTAGCGCCGCCCAGACCCGCCTAGACCCGCCTAGCGCCGCCCAGACCCGCCTAGACCCGCCTAGCGCCGCCTAGACCCGCCTAGCACTGCCCAGACCCTCCTAGCGCAGCCCTGACCCTCCCAGCGCCGCCCTGACCTTCCCAGGCCGCCTAGGCCGATTTTTCAAACCTCTACCGATGACTATTTGTCTGCACAGGTATATCCTGGCGAAATTTGCAGGATTAGATCGATCCCGACAAACATTCGTTGGCAAAAGTGAATTTCGTCGGGAGAGGTCTAATTCAGCAAATTTTTGCCGAGATATACCTGTGCCGACGAACTTTCGTCGGGAGAGGTTTTCTCGCTTTTTTTTTTAAAGAAAAAAATTAAAAATTTGAATTTTTAACATATAAAATTAGTTCTATACTTTTTTTTTTTGCCAACGTCATTAATTTAATATATGTAATTAAGTAATATCTTAGCTTTTTTTAATTACTTTAATTAATAATTATATTTTAAGTATTATTTCTTTGGTAAATATTTAAATATTTTACTCATTTCATAAATTACTTAATAAATAGTAATTAATTATTTAAAATTATTTTGTGGACTTTTTTTTTTAAAAAAAAAATTATATAAAATTAGTTTGTGGATGTTATGGCCATTCTGCATCGGATTGCTACAATCGTCTCAACTTGTCGTATGTAGGTCGGGTGCCTACTCAACGCCTTACTGACATGACTGCTCAACAATCCTCGTCTCTTCGTCCTCCTAATTGGGTTGTGGATACTGGGGCCAAGTCTCATATCACCAATGATATGGGTAACTTGTCTCTTTCCCTAGAATATCATGACCATGATTATGTCGATGATGTTCTTGGTGGAACAGGTTTGCCTATCACCCATATAGGCTCCTCTAGTCTTCCTCTTAACAACTCTATTTTTTCTCTTATTGATATCCTTCACTGCCCTACTGCTTCTTGTAATTTGTTGTCCGTTAATAAATTTTCACGGGATGATAACTGTTTCTTCACATTTTATCCCAATCATTTTTTGGTATAGGATATCTTGGTGTTTGTGTTGCTGGTCCTGTTTGGCATTTGCGCCTTGGTCATCCTTCGTCTCCTATTTTAAAATTTTTATTGTCTACAAATAAGTTGTCTATTGATGGCACTAAGACTTGTAATAATTTTACTTGTCATTGTTGTCCTTTAGGGAAAAGTGTTAAGCTAATGTTTCAGTCTTCTTTGTTTGTTACGCATGCTCCTAAACAAAATTTTTAGTTACTCATGGTATTGACCATCACATTTCTTGTCCCCATCACCCTAAACAAAATAGTTTGGCAGAACGGAAATATCGTCATATTGTTGACACTGGGCTTACCTTGTTGGCCCATGCTTCCATGCCTCTTGCCTATTAGGCTGAGGCCATGCATACTGCTTGGGTGTGCATGTTTTCCATATCTTCGGTCTTACAATACTAATAAACTTACAATCTGTTAAGTGTGTCTTTCTGGGCTACTCATTAGATTATCAAGGTTATCGTTGTTTGTGATTATACTTTCGGCGTGTAATATTTATAACGTCTTTAAAATGTCTGCAAGCTAATATTTATTATCTAGGGAAATTTCTAAAAAGACACCAAAGGGATTCGAACCCCTACCATTTTAGTCCTTCAACACCTTAACCACCATATCACTTATGTTTTTGTGAAAATATGCTAAAATATTTATATATATACATGGTTTTGTTTTGAATTCTTTTTGTAGTAATTCATTATATATAAATGATTATGGTGTGTTTAATCTTCTTTCATTAATTACTACATATTTTCTACACTCACAGTGTTTGCCAGCTCACTATATAATCAACTTAAATCAATTAAATCCATCATGCAATGCATTTCCTTCCAATTTTTTTATGATAAACTAATAGATAATTGACTAAATAAACATCCTGCAAAGTTTCAATAAAAATTTCCAAGTTTTTCTTACAATTTCCGTGGTTTTTATTCAATTTTTATCGATATCGATAATATCCCGATATTTCCATCGAAATTTCCGTGTTTTTGGACTACCGATATTTCTGATATCATCAATATTTTAGACTTTGGTTATAACTCAATCAAGTGGATAGCTCGGAAGAAACACGCGGCGTGTTGGGAATGAAGTCATGAGGCTGACTTGGAAAAATCTCATTCCGTTGAATGAAGCATGCTGGAGATCCAAGTCTACTGTCAGCTGTGTTTGAACAAAATCAAGTGATTTGGTTTTTAACTCCAGAAAGTGGCCAGTTTGGTCATGGTTCAGGTGCGACACTAGCTTTTAATTTTGGCTTGGCGATAGCTTTTACATGTATACTTCTTAGCCAAAAGAAAGAAAGAAAAAAAAAGATAGCTTATAGGTGTGAGTTTGTGAGTTTTTCTGGTAGTAACAAGTAACAGTTATGAGCTTTATCGTCAAGATGAAATCATTTACCAAAGATGCAAAAAGGAACAAACTGAGACATCCTCTAGAACTTTTTTTCTACTTGTGGAAATGGGTGTTTGACCCACTCGTGCCAATGTTAAATTGAGATACATGAGTCAGGATTATTTATCTGTAAATTTTTGGGTTTATATTTTATGTTTTGTTCTGTTTTCTTTTCTTTGTGCATCATGCATGCTACACCTTGTAGATGGATAAAGAGCAATGTTGTGGAAAAACCTTGTATTGACATGGCATGACACATCAGTTGCCACATAAGGTGGTCAGTTAAGATGGTCAATGTTGTGTGTCTAAATAGCATTACTCAAACATAAAACATTTCTTCTCTTGAAATGTCTGTTTTGGCCTCGCTTAGTTGCTTGCTTCTCAAGTATAGGAAGGGACGGTTTTTGGTACTAAAGCATTTTATTTCAATCTAAACTTTCAAAATAAAAAATTATGTTTACTCAATTAATTTTTTAATTATCATCATTTTTCTACATTCTTCAATGCAACAATAGTTCGGAATAGTTTTTGACGACCTTATACTGATCAACAATGAAGACCTAACCCATACGTACACAATGCATTGACAATACCTTAATGTATGGCAGAGACAATCAAAGACAGTTAGCAGCAGAGATAAAGTAAACCAGGCAACCTCAACACATAAGATGAATGATATATAATCTGAAAAGGGTAAATGTTGCCAGCCCCGTTTGTGGGTGTCAATAGATTAAAATCAAATCAAAGGGTAACAAAATACACAATATTTCAACTTGAACTACTTTTGTAATTGAGTTCTCCAATTAATCATTATTATTCCAACAATGAAATGAATTTTAAAAGTTATATAGCTTAATCAGCCCCCAAAAAGATACCCTGCTGCTTGTTCTTCGTTACAGTCGAAAAATTTAAGAGCTTGTATTACAGCATCTCTCCCGAACCCTAGCTCAACAAGCTTTGCAACTTTAGCTTCAAAATCAGGTCCCTGCAGCCATACCATTATCATATTAGAATTTTCATACCATGATAATTGATCATCATCATCACCCCCGTCAAACTTCTCTATATGGTGACCCCAAAAGATTGAATAGCCCAAGATTGAGAACTTAGAACTGAGAGTAACCAAATGTAAACACACTACAGCAGAGGTTAAAGCTAAAGAAGTTTACCTCAGTCGGGTTAGAACGAGCACTTCCTGTGTCAATTTAACAGGAAAAGTGCATCAGTTATAGGTGGCAAAACATCATGCATGCACTGCTATCACAATTTACCTTTTAACCAATTCAACCAAACTAGAGCAAACAAACTAAATTGCATACACAAATCATTATCAAAATGTGAATCCCGTTAACAACTACAACCAATTTCCAAACTAACCAGACGATTGCCCTCCCGATGGTGAATTTTTGCTTGTATCTGCTGTTCCAGATGTAACCTGAAGAATAACACAATAAAGTAAAATGAGGAATATTGAAAGAAATAACAAGAGTGCCAATCCATACAAGAACTTACAAAATATACGTCAAAGGTTGATTGCCTTCCTAGATCTGAAAACTTTTTTAAGACCCTAAACATATCCTATAAATGCTATGATCCAAAAAAAACCATGCTATATCTGTACTTAACAAGAAAATTGGAGGGAAAGAAAAGATACGAAGAGAAAAGGGGAACTAATACAAGGACTTGTACAGGATGAAAGAGCAAATTGGTTTTTATGGTTAACACCAGAATATTGATCCTCCGTAGTTTTGCTATTAGACTATCCATGGGCTGTGCACTCGATGATTAGATATAGCAGCATTTTGATTAAAGAAATCAGACATTGCAAACATCAAGACCTGTTGACTTCAGGAAAAGCATAAGCTCAAGTAGACTTACAGGAGCTCCTGAGCTGGATGCTTCCTTGGCAAACCTTTCTTCATCCAGAAAACGAGATGGTATGTCCTTTTCTGAAATTGGTACATAGTTTAAGTTTTTTATTTACCAAAGGACAATATATTCCAGAATCTTTATAAATTCATACACATGAAGAGAGATAATGGGACCAACCTTGCAAGAATGGTACGGAAACTTCTCCACCACCAACTCTCAAAACACTATCCTTCAGATCTATAATGCACTGAAGACATCTGCAATGTTAGAAGACTAACAAATGCGGAAAACTACACTAATTAAAGCCATTGAGATGGACAACTATCACATAATTGGCGCATGTATCCTACCTGATGCTTACGGAGCATATCCAACCCAAAGAGGAACTCCATATTGGGAGCATCCAGAACCAAGAATGAGCAAGGATAAAATATATTCCCAATCTAAAGAAACAATGTTAATAAATAAGTTAAAAATCCTGTCACTCAAGTAACCATCTCAGACACAAGAGTATAATATGATATGAAATGTTTATCATAGGCAGCTACCTTGATTGGAGCTACATGTATCCGACCCAATATCTCTGATTGACCAACTCCATGAGCAATACCCTTGTAACGTTGATCTAAAAGCCTCAACAATCTAGATAATTCAATGCCCAAAACAACACAACATTAGGCTTTTACTTCTATAACTCTCACAGTATTCATAAAAAATAAAATATAAAAAACCAACAGAGTTTCTAATAAAGCAATCAAAAATTGTTTCCTCTTTCACAAAAATTCATCTTTAGGGGATGATCATAAAAGCCAAATTTTATTGTCTAAAATGGTAATGATATAAACTAGCTAATGAAGGCTACCGACTGAGATTGTTATAGAACAACTTCCTACTTTTCTCTCATGATCCAAACCAACATCAGCATGCTCTCAAAACCATGCATACATTTTGGTCGTGTTTGAATTTCTAAAATGAAACACAACCAAAAAGACAGTGGACCAACAGCCAACGGGCAGGATAGCATTGGCACCTAAATTGCTAATCCAAACAGGAATTAGATTCATGCATGATGACAGGTGCATATACATCCATGCAAATAAACAATAGGCATACCTACGCATGGATAAATAAATACTATACCTACATGCACAATCCAAAAGGGGTATGTGATAAGATATTCGTCAACATGAATATGTTACATGAATCGCTTGTGCAGATCAATTATTACAATTAGTAGAAAGTAAATTACTGTCTAA
This sequence comes from Prunus avium, assembly GCF_965620075.1. NCBI lineage: Eukaryota > Viridiplantae > Streptophyta > Magnoliopsida > Rosales > Rosaceae > Prunus > Prunus avium. Next base: position 36,858,439 of record NC_142289.1, on the reverse strand, counting down.
TAGTGAAAATAGCTCACCCACAACGCTCAGCGCAGCTTTTTGAAATAATTGTTGACTGCGCTCCACTGTCAACAAATGCCTGGACACAAGTGAAAATAAACAAAATATGTAACTTTTGTAGCTATCTGGGTACAGACAAAAAATTAAAAATTAAAACTTCTAATACTAGTTGAGATGAACAATCTGTACAGAAAATATGAAGGGAAGTCGAATAAAGTAAGACATCTAAGTAAGGCAACAAAAATCATGCATGTAGTCATCTCATATTACATTGAACTGAAGTGAAAGAAGAGTAACAGTGCACACCCTAAGCTATTACGTTTGAGTTACCTTTAACGGGACACCATTGACTTCCATGTCAACATACAACATAACCTGAAAAGTCACATAGAACATCAAATGAAATATCAAGAGTAAATTTTAAAAAGATGACAATGGTAGAAAAGGTTGACAATCATACATACCACCCTTGCAAAAGCTTCAGGGTTATGTTCCAGAGCCGCAGCCCAGTTTTCATCAATTCCTTTCTGCAAAGGAAATCAGCAAATATAAAAAACAGAAAAAGTACAAACTCTGTGCATTTAAAAATAAATTTTAAGAGAATGTTACTAGTGCAAGTATTTTATGAAAGAACAACTACAGCATCAGGTTATTAAAGAAATTGTGAAGTTGAATTATCATTTGTGAACCTCAGGCCTTTGACAAAGACAATACCACTAACCTGGCGAATAGCAGCTTCAATCTTCTTCTGTGCTTCAACATCAAAAGGATCTGCATAAAGAAGAGCCTGCTCACAAGATAAGGTGAAACAGAAACTCCATTAATTACAGAGATTATACATCATGCCAAAATCTATATTCAAGAAGTAACACACAGGATAAACAGGTATCATGACAGAAATAGACATTGCAATATCATTTACAGTTAGTTAATTACTATATTTCTCTGAAAATTCAAAAATTATCATATGGATGTAGGTATTTATTTGTAAGTACGGAGGCAGATTACCACGAAATTCATAGAAAGTAGCAACTATCCTACAATAACTATGAGAAGAAGGGGAAGAAAAGGTCACTTACAAGCTCCTCATCTTGTTGCCGTCGAAGTTCAGACTTTTGGCGATGACGCTGTCGTAAAAGTTCCTGCAGTCTATTGAGATCATTTCCAAGAATAACTTGTGCTAAGTCTGGGTCACTCTGTAAGTTCCACATAAAAGTAAGATTGTCAGAAACTCACTGGAAGTAAACAATCACATAAACTAAGGAATTGCATTTTGAAAAACTCTGCAACAGTTTATACCTTCAGAATAACAATGCTGAAACTAAAGAAAAAATTTAAATCATGTGCGGGTGTCCACAAACCTCATCCAAAACAAGAAAAAGAAATTGAAGTAAAAGAACAGCATGCTACCTGAAACAACTGTGCTATCAAATTAGAATCATTCTTAATGTGCTGCTGAAAAGCTCCTGGGTTTACCGCAGACCCATCTGGATTGAAGCTCAAAGCATTGGCTGAAGCACTGAAATATATTCAGACCCATTAAACGCATGGACATCATAAAGGGAATTGAATAGAAAATACAAAATGACAAAAACAAAGAGAACAATTGTAAATGATGAAGTGGGTCAAGTATACCTCGGTGCAGCATTGGATACCATCATTATCAAGTCTTCATCTTTAACGCCAAGGGCACTCAGCTTCTCAGAATTCCTCATCTCCCTCCCATTATATAGCAGCTGCTGTTGCTGAAGCAGCACCCGCGTCTGCTTATATGCATTGTAAAAACAAATCACACATTCACTTTACATTCATCTATTAATTAATTAATTAGCTAACTTAAACTAGTTTTCAAACCCAAAAAAGTTTCGAATTTTAAATTCTGCAATTATATTTCGGTTCTTTACTTGTTCCTCCGAGTCCCCAAGTAAAGAAAGATCCAAAATTTACTTCAATTGAATAGTATCTTTCCCCATACTTTCATAGTAGCCAACGAATTTATAATTCTACAAATAAAACTTAAAAATTAACGTAAAGAAATTCTCACCTCCACCTCCAGCAGAGCTTTCACATTTTCAACCTATCACAAAAAAAGAACTTCCAAATTAATTAAACAAAACAGAGCAGCAACATGAACTAACACACCCCAAATTACAGAGAGATATATACGCATGCAAGTAATTGAGGCTTTGTTGAGCTGAAATTAGGGTTTTACAGTTTCGTGAGGATCGACGTCTAAGTTGAGAATCTGTTCGTCCGCGGTCATTACAGTGATCTTCATCTGTGATTGGATCTCTGCGAGTCTTCTTCAATGGAGTTAATTGCTGAAGAAGTTGTGCAACTGTATTGTAGCTTTTATATCGAATTCGAGCTTCGGCTTTGGATATGGAGGAGCTTTGTTTTGTTTACTTCTAGTCCCACTTGGAGAAGAAAGAGAAAAGGGTCGTCTGTGCTACGAATTAGTTGCACCCGTCTAACTTTTGACGTTTTTAAAGTTTGCTTTCGTTTGATTGGATACCAAAACTTTCCGTCTTACTTTGCTTTCTCTGAAAGGAAGTTGTATTCTTTTGCTTTTCTTTTTTTGAATTTGTTTAAAACAAATTATTATTTCCTTATTTCCTTATTTCCTTAGTTGTATTTTATTTTTTTTCCTTCAAGTATTCATTTGTATAGGCTTTTTTTTCTTTTTTTCTTTGTTTTTTTTTGGTACAGGGGGGGCTAAAGCCCGAAAGGCCGAAGTCTCCAAAAACACATGAAGGTCCGGACCAAAATCATAACTCTTCGCAGCCAGGGCATCCACAGCAGCTTTTTGTTCTTTTTGCTTTATATTCTTCTATCCTCCTTTTTTTTTGTTAGGAAGATAAAATTTATTAATTCCAAATAATTTTTTTTTAAGCTTCTTACTCTATAATTTCTCCTATCCTTAGAGACTTTTTGTTAGACATGGACTCTTATTTTATGTTTATTTTTAAAAAAATTCTTTTTAGTCTATCTTTATTTCTATTTGTAAAGTTTAATTGGACATGAACTTTTATTTTATTTTTACGTTTTTAATTATGTGATTTTTAATAGACTATTGCTTTATATAACGCCTCATCCTCTTCCTCTTCCCCAATAAATGAAAAAGAAATGTATTTATATAATGCTTCATCCTCTTCCCCCCATATGTAGTAATAGTAATGGAGCGAATCGGGGTTGGTTATGCGCTCAATATATGGATCAATCCGCGTTAATTAAAAATATGAATGGACTACCTAAATAAATTGATACCTACCAAAATCTAAATAGAAAACCATAAATACCAAACAAATTGGATCTATTAAGATAATAACAATACTATTTGTACCAAATTTGTTGACCAATTTACTAACAACCTCTCTAATAGAAGTGAGCCCTACTAATAGGGTGTTCCGCATTTACCATATATACTCTTAACAATAATAGTATTACTGGATAACAATGATACCATTTCCGGTCCATCCCAAATACCCATAACCAAAAGTTTTCCCAAACTAGTCCCCATTCCGGATTTTTGTTCTTCGTACCATACTCATTAGGGGCGAAGCCTCACGAATACAAGGGGAGAATTGTCATCCATATATGTGACTTAAAAGAAAAAACAAAAGTAAACATAAACATAAGAGGATATAAATTCTAAGAACAATCCTTACATCTACATCTGTAACCAATGTAAATTGTAACCCAGAAACCCAGATTAACATTAAAAAAAAATTAAAACCTAAGAACTAAAATTCAAATAATAACAAAGAAAGATGAGACAGATTCATTACATAATGCGTCAGAGAAAAAAGAAACAAAACCCTAAGAAATTAAGGTGGAGGTGCAGTGTAACCCAATAAGGGTTTTCTAGTCATTCCACTACGCCTACATAAAAAGCCATGAACATTTGGATCGCAGAAATGATGCACAGATTGCTTGATGATGAAGTGATGCCTCAGCTTCGTCAAAGGGCCGACCGCAAATAACACCCCGATGAACAGCAAAATTACTAATATGCACATACAGCACACGCACACCCTGCACATTTTTACTTGCTTTGAGACCCAAAAAATCAAAAGGCTCCTCTTTGAGAGATCTGGGGAGAATTTTGTGAAATGAAATGGGGCATTTGAGTTTTGGAAAATGTGGGGGAATTGTGGTTTTATATCGTTCCAATTTTATCGGATGTTGTTGGAGACTTCTCCAAATGTGGAGAAATTATGATATATGAGAGGATATTGATATATCTATATATAGGGTGTATATACCCTTTGTTTTGTGAGGGAGGGAGAGTAAATGTGTGCATCAATAAAATGCATCATGACCATACAAATGCTTGATCTGAACGGTTGAAAAATAAATCTTGAATGATTGGATTGTGTTGTGTTCTTTTATTTAAAAATTTTGATTTAATTTTAAGTATTATAAGTTAATAGAAATACACTATTGAACTTTGCCAAGTGAAAAAAAATATAGAATTTTAATATAAATTTGTTATTATTATACAAAGTATGCGGATCTCGAGCCTCTGCATTTAGCATCGGTGCATTTGCGTGCATTTACTAAAATCTTGACCATTTGATTAATCTAACGAGGTTAATTAATCCACATTAGCATAGTTATATTATCTTAAAAATCAAATGTTGTACCGTATCAATTACCCTTCTCTATCTTTAATGAGCGCAATCTTCCCCTTCTCCTTTCACACCCTCCCACCCCACGTCTCTTGTGAGAAACCCTCTTCCCAGACTCTTATTTCCATGGTTGTCATCTCTCCAGTGGTCTAATCTCAACCCCTCCTTATCTAAGTCTCATATGCAAACAAGAAACAAAACCACGTACCTAATTAATTATAAGGCAAATAAAAGCAAAACCAATCAACAATTCAAAGAAATCAAATTTAAAAAGCTAGAGAATTTGTAAGCATCAATAATGGATTAATATAAAGTTAATTCTGTGTTGATAAAAGAGAATTCCCAAAATGAATTCCCACAACAAATTCAATTCCACGCACTTTTCAATTTCTCTTCAACTTCCACACAAGTATGATTATATCCAAGTATTGATTATTCTATGGCAAGCAAAATTAACAGTGATAAAGAAAATTAAATACAACTTTATCATTAGGGCTGGACCTTTGAGCGATGGCAATAATAGGAATCTAGGAGCTGGGAAGAGGGAGATGTGAGAGAGGGAGAGAGGTTGTGAAAAGGGTGATATAGTACAACATGTGATTTTTTAAGATAATATAACTATGGTAATGGATTAATTAACCTCATTAGATTAATCAAATGGTAAAGATTTTAGTAAATGCACACAAATGCACCGATGCTAAATGCAGAGGCTCAAATATGCTATATTGCAAAGGAATTGTAACTCAAGTAGTTAAGAGTATTTACCCATGCACTCGAGGTCTTGGATTTGATTCCTCCTCCCCCAATATCGTTTGTATAACAAATATATAAAAAAAAATGCATAATTATATTGAAAAAAAAAGGGCTAGAAAATAATAATAATTATTACTATTATATTAATGATATTTGCGTATTCATTAAACAAATTAATCCCTAACTTACTATGCTTTAGTTATAACTTCAAATATCAAATATCATTTTGTTTTCCTTAATTTTTCACATACATCGATCTTTCAACGATTCACTCTTCACATGCACCAAATCATTTTTTTTTGTCTCTTCTTGATGAAATAACTGTAATTTTCATGCAAAATGCTCTGTTCCATCTTCTTCTTCTTATTTAAAGATGTGCAAAATCATGTCTCCTCCTCCTTCTTCCTGTTAGTTAATCTTAACTACTTCTTTTTGTTGTTATTAAAAACGAACTACCATGTCATCTTACATGCATCAACGAATTTCAATTTTTTTTTTTGCCAAATCAGAGCATTATTCGTGTTAGGGGTGGGCATCAATCCAGCCGAATCGATGAAACCGGCCGAACTAAACCATAATTACTTGTTTGGTTTGGTTCTGACAAAGAAAAAGTCAAACGGTTTAAAAGTCGAATCGGACCGTATATAGTTTGGTTTGGTTTGGTTTTGAGCTTTTATAAACCGGCTTAAATCAAACCGGACCATTTATGTGTATATTTATTTATTTATATTTTATTTTACATGTGTAATACTCTAATTAGTTAATAACTATATATGAATATTTGAATTAAGCTATATTAGTTAGTGAAATATAGGGTTTTATGACATTTTGAGCTTTAGGATGGTTTCGTACTCTAGAAAATGATTTATGTATGAAGCAAGTTGTGAATTTGTTGGTTATAATTGGGCTAACAATATTGAAAAAATGCAAAAAAAAAAAAGAATTGGGCTTAGGCACAAACTGGCTGAACCAAACCAAACCAAAATGGTCTTAAATGACAACAAAAAAAAACACACATTTATAAAGAGATGAATTCTTTAGTATGAAATATGATCTGGGCCAATTTTATTTGGTTAAATTAGGTGAAGTGAATTATGGTTATGGTTGAGCATAATAAGAGAGATTACCCTTTTCTTCTTCTTGTCCTTTTTCATCAGGGCCATGAGAAGTTTTCTCAATTGACAAGAAATTAATGTTTTGCTAAGCACAACCATCACACACTCACACATAATCCCTCCAAATGGGGTCAATTCAAATCAAGCATACAAAAACATGGTAAAATAATTTTATTAAATTCCAAGATCATTTCTGATCCATCATCCACAAGTATAATGTAGCCCTATATTTTACCGACAAGACAACAATACAAAATCAAACCTCTATTAACCCCAAAAAATCCACAAAAAAAAAAAACAAAAAACAAAACAAATTAAAAAGAAGAGAGAAAGATAACAAATAGATTACATATTGTATAATATTAACAACAAGAAAACCCTTTAGAATGGCGAAGGTGCAACTTGATCCAAGAAGGATGGAGGCGCCGTGTCAAAGAAGGGTCTTCCAGGCCTGCACAGTGAGCCATACATGCTTGGCTCACAGCTATCCAGGAAGTGCCTGGTCTTTATAATGGTGAACCTCTTCACTGGCCCCAACCCAAATAGCAAGCAGATTGCTATTGTCAGGATCGCAGAGCAGAAAATGCACATGCAGATTCTAGCAATACACCCAACGCAGCACATCTTTGCTTCTCTTTCTCCTTTTCTTTTCTGTTTTTTGAAGATTAAGATCCAAGAAGAGAGAAGAGGGGTTTCTCTATCTCTCTCTTTTTTCTTTTCTTTGTCTTGTATTTGGCCAAACAAAAGATTTCTCTTTTTCCTTTTGGCCAAATGAAAGGTTTTTTTGCACGAGAACTTGGAATTCCCTGGAGATAGGGAACGCAAATGCTTATGACGATGTGTTTTTCGCTTTAAAGGATTCGCCAATACTATAATTAGTACGTACATTTTTGTATGATACGCGTATGTCCGTATTTGTAGAAATCGGTTGACAAATACCCTCGTTTCTTATAAGCCTTTCAAATTATTTCCGGAGAAAGAAAAAAAAAAACATTCTGGGTTTAATTTTTTTCCTCAAATCCAAGCAAATTCTATCAAAAACTAACAAACTTGACATGTTTTGACTAGCTTGTTACTTTGACTTGGTCCTTCTTGTAGAGAAATTATTAAGCATAACCTAAGGACCTATTCCTAATGTGGTGCGTTTCAATTCGCATACATGAACAATATTAGGCCCAAAGACTGATCCAAATTGGGCCCAAAAACCTCAAACCCTAAAGCCTCAGCTTTAAACTTTCCATCCATATTAGTTGATGTTTTACTAGCTTGCCCAAGAGGATCTGACATATGAACAACAATTTGATGTTCTATCGCAATGTGACAAAAGGACTCCGCCAAAATTTAACCCAAATCAACATGCCATGTTCATAAAGAAATGTATAAATCTTAAAAAAAGAAAAAAAAGAAGAAGCTAGCAATAGCCACAAACACGAAAAGGAACCTACCTAGTAAAAACCAAAAACTAACCCACCAATTCTGAATCTTAGATCGACCAAACACATGGGCAACCTCTATTTCTCTTTCCTTAGCGTCTACTTTTCCTTTTTGCACACAACAGAAAATTATAGAGGATGCTCTCAAAAACCACAATTTGCTTAGCAAAATTCTCAACTAATACTATTAGGAACCGTTCGGTAACGTTTTCAAGGCCCCGTTTTTATTTTATGTTTTCATTTTCTACCAAAAACGTGTTTGGTATGTCGTTTTCATTTTCACTAGAATTCGTTTTCTGAAAACAAATTTAAACTTATGTACAAAAACTGAAAACACCAAATTATATTTTTCATTTTCTACCCAATGTATTGCTCTGAATACTTTTTTAAATATTTTATTTTATTTTTGTTGGTCTGATTTTTCATTTTTCATTTTTTTCGTTGCACTTCATTATTTTATTTTGCTACACCAATGTATATTAATTTTATGATAAAACCATCATATATTATTTAATTTCATATTTATTTTTAAATTAAAGATAATATAATTTTATTATCTAGGTTTTTCTAACATTATAATTTTTTAATTATTATTCTCAAATTATACATTTCTCATTGTTTATAATAATTTTAGCCTTTATTTAAAATATTTTTTAGAACAAAAATTAGCAAAAATATACATGGAAAATAACTCACATATTTTCTGAATATGTTTTCTAATTAATCTACTATACGCATTTTCAAATTCTAAAAATGCAAATTCGTTTTCTCCTTTTCATTCTTAGAAAATATTCTCAGAAAATATTTTCCGAAAATGTTACTAAGGCCCTTATTGAAGCAAATTAACAATATCGGCATAATACATATGTTTTATGATGTCATCGCAAAGGTCATTTGCTATCGAAATAATAGGATAATATCAACATCATCAATAACACATCGAGATCATATCCACATTATCAAATAGTATATTGAGATGATATTTATTAATATAATGTACCATTCTCATTTTCATGTGCCAAAACCCCATAATTTTCTTGAGAGCTTCAAGGCTCTTTGTGACCGTTATGGACGCATTGATGATGAGAATATAGTGTGGTGCAATACCAGATTTCTTCTTTTGAAATTTAAAAGTTCAATGCGGAAAAATTGAAAATAAAAAATAAAAATCTTGACATATTGTAATCAAAGTAATATCCAAAAAGTTTCAGAGGAATCTGCCACACACAAATCAAGGTCCACTAAAATAAACATAACCAATGGAATAATAAACTGAAAGGGGGCAAAATACAAATAAACCTAAATTGCAAGAACAACCCACCCAAATCCCTAGTGCAGCAGCAGCAGCTGCTGCAATGACACCCAGTTACCCAGATTACCAGCAATAAAAGACCCAACCTAAAACCAAGAACAGAAAACTATAAACAAATTACATAGAAAAACAAGAGAATTAAAGAAACCCCCCTAGAAAGGTGCAGGTGCAGTGTAACCCAAGAAGGGTCTTCCAGTAGACCCACAATAGGATCCATGAACATTCGGATCACAGAAATTCACAGTGTCTTTGAGCTTGTGGAAGCCATGCTTGAACACTCCAAACCCAAACAAAAGCCCCACCATAACCACCACCAGTATCAAACAAGTGCACAGCATGCAAACTCTGCTTGGACAGCAGCACATCTTTGCTTCCCTTTGAGTGCTTCAAATCTCTTTTTCTCTGGAATTTCAGACCCAAAAAAAGGGTTTGCTGTTTGAGATCTTGGGATTTGGGAGATGGGTTTTTATCTGGGTTCTGATAAATGTGGGGGAAGTTGGGCTTTCGACGTCCTTATCGGAGATGGAGAATGGAAACGCTTTGACGCTAATGGGTATCGTTCGCTTAAAAGGAAAGCAAAATGAATGCATATGGGGGATATGGGATTCGAATTTTTGCCTTTTTAATGGGTTGGATAATAGAAAGCAAAATAAAAGGGTATCTGTTATTTTCCTCTTTTCCTCTAAACAAGAAAGACGGTTTGCTTTTGGACGTTGATGACGTGGAGTGTTTCATAGAATATGGGAGGCCCGAATTTGGATGAATAACGTAAACATAATAACACATTTGATGAGAAAATTTGGTCTCTTTAGCTGCACCATACTCTTCTCCAACAAGTTATTTCAATTAAGAAATTGTTTTTTTCTTTTGTAAATTGATGCGAACAATTGTTTCTTAACAGTATGATAAATCGTGCGGTGTTTGTGTTGGCAGGCTGTTCAAAATTGGGTATGTGTACACTCACGCTCATTTCGTCTCTTAAATGTTAGGCCTAAGTACGTTTCAACTTATCCTAAATCATTTTTTTCTTTGTTGTAATTAAGTGTTGTTTTTCTTTTGGCCAAAGTTACGAAGTGTGAGAGTGATTTTCCCACACACATTACAGAGATGTCGTAGAAGTTCGAACACGAGACTACTAATTTGCAATAAAATGTCATTTTTTCATTGGGCTTACACACCATTGGCCCAGTGAAAAAGAGCCTTCTAAATTATTTGGAGCTTATTAATAAGAGATATAATTTAGATAAAGTCCTGAATACCGAAGTTCTATGAAGCCCATTAATAAGTTACACATGGGTGTCCTTTTGGAGCCCATTAATAAGACAGCTCAGGAGAGCTTCTAAAATTTGCAACCCCTATTAAGATTAAGCCCAGACCAAAACAATTACTAAGATTCACCCCAGACCAAAACATTTACTAAGAATAAGCCCAAAAAGCAGCCAGCTAACCCGCAGCCCAATTCTTTTGTCGACTGTCATGACACAGCACAAAAGTAACCCTACGGAACATTATGACAAAAGTTTTTTCGTTTTAAATTTTTTTAAAGCACAAAAGGTGAATTTTGAATAAAACAAAAATCCAAAAATCACAACTACATGCGCCATCATTCGTAATTTCTTACCCAAAAAGCAATTATCAAACTAACCAATTCACTCAAAAAATAAAAAACAAAAAACAAATTCACTTGAGAATTTTTAAAAGTCAGTGAAATAAGTCTATATAAACGCTCGAGATGGTTGTACTATGCAAGAGGTTTGAGCACGCATCTAATGAGGTTTCGAAACGGTTTTGTTTCTAAAATTCTAAGAAAAAGTAGCTACAAGTTTTTATTGGGTGGAGTAGTTTTATAATTTCCAATTAAATTTTTATCAAAGATGAGAAAAAGAAAGGAAAATATCACAAAAATATCACCATATACGTAAATAATATAGGGTGGGCATTGGTATATTCCAAAAGCTCCAAGCCCAAACTGCGATATTCATAAATTCTCGATCACCTTTTTTCACTTATATTTGGTCTCTCCCAAGTCCCCACTTCTTCACTCCAAAGTCCTCCTCCTCCTCATTGGGTTTTAATTATTTTCGGTGTGCGGCTTTTCAAGGCCTCTCTCTCTCTCTCTCTCTCTCTCTCTCTCTCTCTCATCTTTGCTCATTCACTCTATTCAGATCCCACTCTCTGCAAATCCCCTGATTCCCAATTCCCATCTCTCTCTCTAAAATCCATTTCCCTTTTCTTACAACCAAAAGAAGAAGGAAATCGAATCCCACTCTGCAATTCCAATTCACTTTCAGAGAGATATAGATCTGCTGTTCTCCCATGGCTTCTTCTGGGAATCCAAATCCACCGCCCCAGCAGCAACCCCAACCCTTTGACATGCAGAAATTCTTTAAACCAACAAACCCAACGCCACTCTCGCCCCAATCCCAAACCCAGAACAATTCAAACCAAAACCCTAACCCTAATTTGAGTTCCTCTTCGTTCCCAATCCCACCCGCCTCTTTCCCCCCGCCCTCTGGCCCTTACTCGTACCCTCCCCAGACGGCACCGTTTCACCACCACCAATTCCAATACCACCCTCACCCTCAGCCCCACCCCCACGGTAACCATCCCCAAATCCCTTACTCTCCTCAAGACCACCACTTGCTCCACCAGAGGTCTCTCTCATTTCCCACGCCACCCCTCCAACCCCCCTCTACTTACAACATTGCCACGGCCCCTTCCAACCCTAGCAGCAACAACAGTAGCACCTCCAATTCGAACCCCAATTCTGGTGCTCGAATCATGGCGCTTCTCGGCGCTCCATCTGGCAATCTAGAGTTGTCGGCTGCTCAGCCCGAGTTATCCGTCCCCCCAGGGGTCTCGATCGTGCCCACTATCCCTATGGGGATTCCACCCACTGGCCCCACTCGAATGCCGAGCAATAAGCTCCCTAAAGGCAGGCATTTGATTGGCGATAATGTGGTTTACGATGTGGATGTTAGGTTACAGGGTGAGTTTCAGCCACAGCTTGAAGTTACGCCGATTACCAAGTATGGTTCGGATCCCCAGCTTGTGCTGGGCCGCCAAATTGCTGTTAATAAGTCGTACATATGCTATGGATTGAAGCAGGGAAACATTCGGGTTTTGAATATACACACTGCATTGAGATCTTTGTTTCGAGCTCATACACAGGTTTAATTCAAATCTTATGTAGTAGTTTCTATTCACTTATATGTGTTTGGATTAGTTATGTGCTCATTAATTTTCCAAAAAAAACATTGAATGGTTGCTATTCCGGTGTTGATGCTTTGCATAGATGACGATTACAAATTTAGATTCTTTCCTATTTTCTGATGGCCTCAAAAGTTAGCTTCATGTGCTGTTATGCATAGCTTGTACGGAGAAATGGTAATGTGAGTAAAATCACTGGAGACAGTGAAGTTCTAGGACTAATGTTTAGAGTACTTAAGTGTTGGAAATTTCACTGCGTGAAAATGATATAATTTGAAATAGCTTGACATATTGAGTGTACTCTTGTTTGGTTAATATCATTGACGTATATTCAGTGTAACCTAATAACTTTGGGAGATCATATATTTATGTAAAGAAGAGCAGTGGAATAAAATTTGTTTTCTGTGATCTATGCTGCATTAAATGGTGTTTGTGTAAAGTGTGAACGCATTACGAGTTTTTAGTACCTCGTTGATCTAAGTGTTGTCTTGTTCTGTCAGAGGGTCACAGACATGGCTTTCTTTGCTGAGGATGTTCACCTTTTGGCTAGGTAGATCTTTTACCATATTTCTTTATTTTCTTCGTCTAGTTGTCGCTGTTTTATTTGACATACGTTTGTGCAGTGTGAGTGTAGAAGGACGGCTTTTTGTATGGAAGATTTCTGAAGGTCCAGATGAAGAAGGTACACCACAAATCACAGGAAAGGTTGTTATTGCCATTCAAATAGTTGGAGAGGGGGAAGCTGTTCATCCACGAGTTTGTTGGCACTGTCATAAACAAGTAATCCATTCTTTTAACGCCTATTATTAATCAACAGTTATAGCTCCATCCTTTCAATGGCCAGTCAATCATTTCTTATTTTTGGCTATGAAGTTGTTGGATAATATGTGTTTATGACTATTGTAAAATCTAATCTTACAGGAGGTTTTGGTAGTTGGGTTTGGAAAGCGTGTAT